>NC_038043.1:13696827-13933129 GCF_002211085.1 Panicum hallii
GCAACTGTGGGCCTGGGCGTGGGAACAGGCAGC
Source organism: Panicum hallii (assembly GCF_002211085.1). Taxonomy (NCBI): domain Eukaryota; kingdom Viridiplantae; phylum Streptophyta; class Magnoliopsida; order Poales; family Poaceae; genus Panicum; species Panicum hallii. The sequence continues at coordinate 13,696,861 of NC_038043.1, forward strand.
TGCCAGCAGGCATGGAATTAGGGTTAGCCCCTCCATGCGCCCCCACCCCTTCTTTTATAGGCGCCCACTAATGGGCTTCCTAACCAAGGCCCATTAGTGCACCTAAGCCCAGTCTAATTCGGATCATATCCTCATTAGGCTTCCAGCCCCTTAAGTGTGTGACCCTATGGGCTCACACATGAACAGACATGGCCCGAGTACTCCTACTCGACCAATAGTTGATAGCGGCCTCTAGCAAGACATGTCAACTCCTATGCGCGCAAAAAGATTATGCCAGACGAGCCGTCACAATCTCATATACATGCTATTCCCTTTGTCTCACGATATTTGGTCTACATCCAAGCTGACCTCTCTTTCTCGATGCTGTGATCCGGAATCCTTGGTTAACACTTAATCCTAGCACGGCCATGCATTTCTTAATCCGATCACTCGAGGGGCCAAGAGATATCTCTCTCAAGCAGAGAAAGGCAAATCCCATCTTGACTGATCATGTCTCATAGCATGCTTCTTGACAAACCCAAAAACCACTTTTATGACTACCCAGTTATGGAGTAGCGTTTGATGGCTCCTAAGTAGGTCAGTTCACATCTTGAGTACATGCGACAATCTCACGACTAAGGACACAGCGTACACATTATACAATGAGAAATCACTATTTCTCGAGTTGGGTCGGTCCAGCCTCATATCATACATGCGCCCACATTATTAGTTTGACATCTTCATGTCTATGACTTGTGAAACACAGTCATCAACTAATATATGTGCTAGTCTAATATTCATGTGTGTCCATACATGAGCTCCGACTAGGAACAACTTTAAAATAACCATACAAGTAAAGAGTCTCACAAACCATTCACATAATTGCCAATCAATACAAGTTGCCTTTCACATAATACATCATTGATACAATGAAATATGATCATCTCTATGATTACCTCCAGGGCATATTTCTAACAGCCCTCACTCTTTCTGTCTCTTCCTTCACTCTCTTTCGCTTCCTCCCTCCCCTGTTCTGTCCCATCGAGGGGCAGCGGCTGCCGGCCACCGGGCTGGCGATGCCTATGCCGGCGAGCCGCACCAAAGGGCAGTTCCCCGACAGGCCCACAGCTGAATCGCCCTCCCCTGCCACGAATCCACACAAGCCTGATGCACGCGCGCCACGTGGCCGTTGATTCCCACATCCAAGCCACAACACGCCGGCGATGCCGCGCCCTTGCCGTGGCCTTGTCCTGACCGCGATTCCCTCCATTGTGCTGTGTCCAGCTCCACCTCCCCTGTCTGCTCCTCCCTTGTGCGCCTATAAAAGGCCACCCGAACGCCTGCCTGCACGCGCACCCAAGCTCCCACGACTGCCATTGCCGCCAGTGAGCCCCTCCGCATCGAACTCGCCCCTCCGGCCCTCCTCCGCCCGAACTAGCCCAGAATCGGTTCCCCTCGAGCCACTTAACCTCTCCGGCCTAGCCCCGTACGCCCAGTCTCGTCGGACCACCACCGCCCGCCACCACTAGCCGCCGGCGAGCAAGGCTGCCGCGGCCAGCTCTCCTCCTGCCACCCTAGCTCCAACCGAGCACACCAATAGGTTTCCCTCGACCTCCTTGTTCTCCCCTACCCCTTTTCCCTTGCCGTCGGCGAGCCTCCTCGCCGGATTTTGGCCGGGAAACAGCCAGCCCCGCCCAGGGACTACATTGCAATCGCCAAGTTCTTTTTAGGGCCCTTTTTGCTAGATCCAGGGACCTATCTGCGAGAACTCAAGTTAACTTTTGTTTTCAAGAGGCTGTCATTGTAAAATCAATCTAAAATTATAGAAAAATCATAAAAAGCAAACTAAAATTTGTTGTGAGCCTCTTGATGAATCCAACAACTTTTGCATAGAAGGATGACCAGTACAAACTATAAATTGATCCAAAATTAATCATATTTTAAATAGCCCATAAATGTATCTCTTGATCTAGGACAGTACTGTGGATGATTTTTGGAATTTAAGCTAGTCTATGCTTGTTAAGACTTGTGTAAAAATCTCAAGGTCGAAATAAGTCTCTACGAGTAGTTCTTGTTGGACCTTGTTTGATGTGCTATTTTGCTAGAGTTATTTGTTCATGCTGTTCTACTGATAGGTTAGGGTTGAAACTTTTATAGTAGAGTAACCTTGATGCATAAATTCTTTGGACAAAGTTGGAACCTTTTACTTCTGTCTAATTTGCTCATATATTTTTAGGTAAGAAAAACTACATTAAATTAAATCAAAGTAACTAGTTCTGGTGCTTAGAGAAATAAGAAATTTTAATCAGAGACTAACTTTGAGTAGATTATCATGTTAAAAAAGTGTGAGACACAGAAACTTTGTGGAACTGCCTGTAGAAACAAATCTTAATTAATGTAGAGTATCTTGACTTATTTTCTATATTCTCTATCTTGCACACTAAAATATGAAAAATTTACAGTAGACTCACCATAAATTTAGGATTACTCAGTAAAATGTTGAGCACCCGTTTTTGCATGGTTTGTTCTGTATAAATTAATCTTGATCCTAGCAGTAGGTGTTTAATGTATTTTTCATGATTAACCTGCTAAATAAAAATGGCTGGAAATTTTACAGTGAGTTTGTACTTACGTAATGTGCTCTTCATAATAATCTCAACACCAGAAACTATCTCTAGTAGTTGTTTTGTTTTTAATCCATGCTTACTTTTGAAAAATGACCGTTTATGAAATAACAAAACCCCTCACTTACTTAATGAAGTTACTTAATGTAGATACTACTCGATAAATGAGTGCCCAAAGAAAAGAAAATGATGTGCTTTACAACTTAACTTGAGTTTTGTTGAATTACAACTTTATAGTAAAATAGTTATTTATCTTGTACCATTAAAATCACTCATACATATGCATTCATATAGAATCGACGACTCTCGCCGACGGAACCTACGACCTGGTGCGGGAGCCCGAGAGTGAGCAGCGTGAAGCTTGGATCAATCTAACTGAAGTCATCAAAGACCCGAACTAAAGTCCAAAAGAGCCCAAGGCTAGCTTTACTCAGGAAGGCAAGCCCCGGAGTATAATCCCTATTTTTAAACTTATGCAACTTTTTCTTATATATGGTACTGTGCATTAAGTTTGTAGGAGTGGATTGAAACCCTAGATGCATGATCTTAGGTACCTATGATATGAACACTAGTCTGTGTCGGTCGCTAGATTACCATGCTAATAGGACTCCGGTAAAAGCTGAATTATTTCCTGTCACTCACGAGATATAGGAGTTGCTTGTTTTACTTATGTTGGAATCACAAGGCCGATAGACGGGGCTATGTTATGATATTCCTATTGATGATTGAGGCCCCATCTGTTTAGCGAAAATGCTACAGTCGCGGTGTGTGGTAGTGGTGGTTAAATTTTTGAATGTACTAACCACATGCCCAGAATATGGTAATCGATAAACTTAAGTACCTGATTGAACCAGGGCGTGGAACATGGTGAGTGCAAGAGTAGCCACGGCCCAGCGTTCCTCCGTGGTTCGTGGACCTCTGTACTCGAGGATGGTGGCCCTGTTCCATGAAACGGGAATAAAGGGGAAAAGTTGCACGTGTGACTCTATGAGTAACCACGTGATGTGTGTTTAGGTTTCCCCTTGCAAGGTTAAGAAATTCGATTCGAATCATCCGTTTCTCGCGGCCATTGAGACTGCTTAACGTTTTTATCACATAGAGTAAGAAGAGGAACAATGATGATGATTAATCTGGTTGGATGCTCAATTAATTTTTCCACCATGCGTGATATGGATAGTTGCTTACCTAGAATGGTTAATCAACTAGAACTTGATGCTAAAACTTGAAAGTAAGGACTTACTCTTAGATGCTTTTTGTCAATAACAACCCTCAGCCAAAAGCCTTGCATGTCTAGAAGTCGGCTAAATATATACCACTAGTTGGGTAAGCCTTGCTGAGTATTAGTATACTCAGCCTTGCTTGTGGCTTTATTTTCATGTGAGACCTTTGAGGATATGGTTGCTAGTTTGAATTAGCAGTGTACTCTTCCTCCTGGTTGGTCGGTGGAATGGGATGCGTCCCCGGCCAATGATGACAACGCTGAATGATGTCATGTACGGGCTTCATCATGATAAATTGTATCGTTGTTAGAACTATCATTTATTTTTAGCTACAATATTAAACTCTGAAAGTACCTTGTTTTATGATTTTGAACTTTATTTGTAATAATAATTCCATTGAACTCTGGAATGTAAAACTTGTGGATTGTTGTAATCTCTGGGCTCAACTTCGTGTGGGTTGTATGTATGCATTGTTTCGATCGAAATTCCAGTGGTTGCATCGGAATGTTACCTAACAAACTATCATTTTACTCCGTTTTAAGTGCGAGTTAGCCCAGATTGCCTCTATGGTGATGGTTAGCGCACTTAATCCGGATTAATTCAGGCGGTTCTGCCACAATATCTAGATGGATTGCGCTATCTGTTCTAAGGCCACCGGCAAAGTGCTATAGGTGCATAGCCTCAGGCATACCCAAGTCTGGCCCTGAAGAAATCAACTCGGTGTAACGAGCCCAAGCTGCTTCCAGAAGTTCTTCCTCTTGTTGCTTGAAAGTTACAGCTTCTATACAAAGGGCAATGACCCTAGGTAAGGGGAAGAAATGGAAACAGAACTTCTCTTTTAGACTATTCCAATCGCCCTCTTACTTTCCTATGATTTGGAAATACCATTCTTTGGCAGCACCAATCAAAGAGAATGGAATAAACTTCCATTTCACGGTTCTTGGTGTATGCCTAGTATTGAGATGATAGAGCAGTTCTGCTCAAATTCTTATAGGTGAGTGTAAGGATTTTCATCCTTGCACCCAGAGAAACATTGTGATCGAACCATGGCTACGAAATAAGGTCGGATCTCATAGCTTGGTGTGAGGATGGGGTGAGATGAAGGTGGAGGCTCAAAATGATGATGCCCTGTAGCCAAGAAGTTACGGATAGACATGGAATCCATGTGGAAGGTGGAATGATACAAGGATAAACTAGAATTGATACTAGTACAACTACCGTTCCCGGCGACACCGCCAAAAAGCTTGTTGGCGGTCCTTAGCCTAACAGAATAAATCCGCAAGCGTACGGATGCCGATGTAGCTTTCACCTAGGAGTATTCCAAGGTATCGAATCCACGAGGAACGATAAGTGTACTGGTAGTGACTCTTGTTTATCCAGGGGATATGACGGGAGTGAAGAGGTCCAGATAAGATAGGTAGAGGTGTTCTAATGTCGTCTTCTCCTATCAAGAATACTTGACTCTAGCTACTTTGGCGTCTGGAAGAGGAAGGACTTCAGAAAGGGGTGAGAGGGGTGTCAATCAGCAACATGCTACTACTGCTATGAAAACACTCGAACATGGTGGACTACGAGGGACGGACATGGCTGTCACCACCTGACGCCTACCATACTATTCCATGGGGTGGAACACAACCCAAGGTAACTATCAAGCCTAGGCACCATGCCTAAACTATCTAGTCACTTACTCCTACCGTGATCAAGGTAGGGAGCACTCAAAAATAAGTAGGACTTGCTACCTACGCTGACAAGGGATCCCGCACCTAGGGAGAACAAGTATTCAAGTACAAATAAAGTAAAGGAGAGAAAGCAATATTACCGATGAACAAGGAGGAAATTACTCGAACCGAAGCTTCATTCTTCAAAGGTATAAACTTGGAGAGGAGCTGTCACTCTGGCTCCTCTCCGGACTCTCACCTCGCCTCTCTCCCTATTTTCTAAGGATATGTGGGCAGTGCTACGCTTCACCTTGGACTTGCTCCAATTCTCCGTGTCTTGAAATGGAGGGGGTAGGTATTTATAGCTCTCCAAGTTTGGTTCTTGATGAGTTGCTTGTCTTGGATGCAGGCTTGGCGGTTAAGGAAACCGTCATCCGAAGGAGGACGTGTGGCGTGCAAGTTGGAGGCCGGCTGACCTTCCGATCCACCGACTTTTGATCGTGCGCCTAGGATTCCTCTTGCAATGTTGGTTGGAGTAACTGCCAAGTTGAATTGGTCCGAACGGCCTCAAAGTGAGGCTGACCGGCCTAGGAATTTGTCTCCAGGCTTTGGATCAACCGCCATTATGTGATGGATGGTGTGGAGTAGCTCTTCCAAGGTGGTTTGCAGTCGGTTGGACGTTATCCCTGCGTAAGATGGGCTCTTCAATCCATGTGACAAGCTCATCCATCCCTCCACTTGTGTTGTCTTCCATCGAATGGTTGGTATTGGTCCTCCTTGTGTTTCTTTGCATGTAGGTGTAGGTCCAACCTTGTGTGATCAGCCCAACTTTGAGTGGCCACTTCGGGAGCCCATTAGAGGGGCATCTGAGGCCTTCCGGCCTTAGCTTCGCTTTAGGCATGTCTCCCAACTGTTTGGGGGTCCATTGGTGAGTCCCCAAGGGTATAATGATCAGCGAGAGATGTTTTGGGGTGGTGCAGGGCCGGCCGGCCTAGTTCAGGCCAACCGGCCTGGCAAAGCCGTGTCGTGATCTTTTCGGAGGCATAACTTTTCCATCCGAACTCCAAATTGGGTGGTCCAAATATCCATTTTGATCATCTAGAAGAGCTCTTTAACATGTTACAGTCAAATATATGATTTGAGTAACCTTTGAACCATGTCCATGTGTCCCTTGTGTCAAAATGTCTAAATGAACCTTCATTCGTATGGTCTCAACTGTTGCCTCACCAATAATGGTATTTTTGCACCATACTACCTATATTCCTTGCAAAACATGTTGGTACACAAAACTCATGGAACTCATTAGTTTAAATAAAACTTTATATCTGCACTACTTCAAGTTCTGTCATTATTTGCAATGGTTGGCATCCAAATGGTGTATAATGGCTGTCAACACAGCAGCAGGCTATAATTCTGCCAGAAGCAAGACGTGAGTGGTCTATGCTCCGCCTTATGGCCTTCAAATCTATTGCAGAATATAATTCTGCAGTATATAAGATTTGTTCCAAGTTTCAATTGTGCAATCAACCTATGGATGATGCAAAAAAGATTGAAAAGACTTTGTCTACATTTCTCCCTACAAATAGGCTATTGCAATAGCAATACTGCTGCCACAACTATGCTAAATATTCTGACTTGATATACGACTTACTCTAGGCATAAAAATATGTTGAATTCTTAACAAAGAATCATCAATTGTGCCCCGTAGGCACATCACCTTTGCCTGAAGTTCACTACAATAGTCAGAACACTCAAAAGAAATTTGGTGGCAAGAAATTCAAACAGAATTTCAAGGGGAAATGGAACAATAACAGGCAGAATTACAAGGCAAGCAATAAAGGTCAGAATAAAGGGAAAAGTACTAAAAAAGACAACTCTCAAGTTTGTCAAAGGTATGGTTGTCACAATCACAACACCAGAAAGTGCCACATTCCCACGCGTTTGGTTGAATTATACCAGAAATCTATTTGTAAGCAAGTTCAAGGGGATAAGTTTGATGCTCACTTCACTACTCGACCTACTAACGAAAGTTGCTCCAAAGATGTTCCTACTGAACACAATGAAGATGTTCTTACGGAATGATAATGAGAAGATCCCACTGCAGTTGGATGACTTATTCAGCACTGACGATACGCTCGTAGATTTTCAATCTAACGACATATTTGTAGACACCAACTAGTCTCCATTACCCCCAAAAACTTGATTATATAGCCATATACATGTATAATTATATTGTATTGTAAATAATTATTGTCACAAGGATTGTAAGACATATGATACTTGATCAATAAGGTATGTATATATAATCTATGAGTTAAATCTTTCATGATTTACTCATTATAGATTATACTGCAGGAACAATCCTAATGGAGGAAGAAATTTGTTTGGTGGATAGTTGCACCACTAATACAATACTCAAGGACATTAAATATTTCCAAACTCTCACTAAGAGCAAAGGAAATATCATGACTATATGCTGTGATTGTTGGTTTAGGTCAAGCCACAATAGTTCTCCCTATGGGTACTCAATTAGTAATCGACGATGCACTCTTGTATCCCGATTTAACTCGTACCGTATTGAGTTATAAAGATATCCGTTGTAATGGTTTCCATATAGAAACACATAATGACAACAAAGATGAATATCTATTCATCACCAAAAATGACGGATATGCCAAGCAACTGCTTGAGAAAATTCCTTCACTATCAACTGGATTGTATTTTACATACATCAAACATGTTGCGTATAAGATATTTTTTCAAAATCTTTATGTCTTCAAGACTTGGCATGATCGCCTAGGTCATCCCAGAATTGGGATGATGAGAAAAATTATCGGCAATTCAATTGGTCATCACATAAATACTTCAAAACTTCCCAAACCTTCAGATTTCGTGGGCATCGCATATGCCATGGGGAAATTAATCTTAAGACCCTCTTATCTTAAAATAAAGTTTGAAGCACTAATATTTCTTGAACACGTTCAAGGTGATATTTGTGGTCCTATTCATCCATTAACTGGGCCATTTAGGTACCTCATGATACTTATTGATGCATCAACAAGATGGTCCCATGTATGTTTATTATCCACCAAAAACCATGCTTTCACAAGGTTCATTGCTCAAATTATCAAATTAAGAGCACATTATCCGAACAATCCAATAAAACCATCAGGATGGATAATGCTGCTGAGTTTCCTCGAAAGTCTTCAATGACTATTGTATGGCTCTATGCATTAATATGGAATATTTTGTACCTTATGTACATACACAAAATGGATTAGCCGATTCTCTTATCAAGATAGCAAAATTAATTACAAGACCATTATTATAGAATTTTAAATTACCAACATCTTGTTGGGGTCATACAGTCTTACACGCCACAGACTTGATTGAAATAAGACCTACTGGATATCATTTGGCTTCCCCGTTGCAGTTAGTACGTGGGTATCAACCAAGTATTTCCCATCTACGAAAATTCGATTGCGTTGTATATGTACCGACTTCACCACCTCAGCGGACATCAATGCCCCCCCATAGAAAATTGGGGATATATGTGGGGTATAAATCACCGTCAATCATTCACTGCCTGTCACGCTGATTGCATCTTCAATGAGGACAATTTTCCGGCATTAGGGGAGACAATATGTACCATAATGAATGCTAGGAAATAACCTACCGGAAGCATTTACTGACTATAAAGGTATCACAAAATCACACAATCTTGCTGTTAATATATGAGAAAGAGTAGAGATTCCTACTCAAATCTCCCAAATCAAAATAAGAGGGGGAGAAATATGGTAACAAAGGATAAAACTCCAAAACAGCATCCACGGAAATAAAGGAAGACTAGTTCCAAATCGGTAAATGCAAATCAACATCATGTTGATAGACACCAATTGGTTGTTGAAAATCCAAATAATATGGATGTTCAACAGATACACCATATACCTAGCACAAATGTGTACACAAACATAAGTGCTAGGACATTGGAAAACCTTGACTCTAATTCTTTGGGAAATATTGAAGAATCACAAAGGGTTGATGAAATTTTCATCAACTATACCAACTATGGAGAATCATTCAATAGAAAGACTACAATTGTCGACATTAATTTCTGCTCTAAGATTGCAATTGGCCTTTAACTTGATCCAGAAAATAAGTCCATGCAAAAGTGCATCAAGCACTCAGGCTGGATCAAATGAATGGAAGCAATCAAGATAGAATTGCGGTCACTAAAAAAACGAGAGGTATTCTCATCGATTATACCTACTCCTCGTAACATTTTTCCCATGGGATCAAAATGGGTTTTCATCCGTAAAAGGAATGAAAACAATGAGGTGGTGAGATATAAAGCGAGGCTTGTAGCACAAGGGTTCACATAGAGACCCGGCATGGATTTTGATGAAACATATTCTCCAGTTATTATGAGTGGTATAACATACCAATACTTAATATCATTGGCAGCTCAGAAAGGTCTATCCATGCATCTCATGGATGTTGTGACAATATATCTTTATGGGTCAATAGATTCGGATATTTATATGGAAGTTTCTAAAGGGCTTGATATTCCAAACAAGAATCATTCTCGCAACATGTATTGTGTACAACTTCAAAAGTTATTATACGGCTTGAAGTAGTCGAGAAGAATGTGGTACAACCGACTAAAGGAATTCCTTCTTTAGAAAGGTTTTTCCAATAATGATGATTGCCCATGTGTATTGATCAAGAAATCCTTAAGTGGATTTTGTATTATATTTGTGTATGTGGATGATCTCAATATCATTGGAAATACACGAGATATAGATGAAGCACGCAACCATCTGAAGACGGAATTTGAAATGAAAGATTTGGGTAAAACCAAATTTTGTTTAGGCTTTCAGCTTGGACATTTTCCATCACGTATATTAGTACATCAGTCTGCATATATCCAGAAAATTCTTCAGAAATTCAACATGGATAAATCATATCTATGAAAGACATCTATGGTCGTTCGAACTCTTGATATGAATAAGTATCAATTCAGACCTAACGATGAAGATGAAGAATTATTGGGACCTGAAGTTCCATATCTAAGTGCCATTAGAACGTTAAAGTATGTCGCAAATTGCATCAGGCCTAATATTGCATTTGCGGTAAACTTACTAGCTAGACATAGCGTAGCTCCAACAAAACGTCATTGGACGGGAGTTAAGAGTATCTTCAGATATCTCCAAGGTACAACAGATCTCGGTTTATTCTATCAGTTTGACCAAGATAAAGCTGTAATTAGATTTGTACCATTAAAAGATCTAAGTTTTAGAAAAATTCCATGAAAAGTTTGAGTTTTAGAATTATAGCACCAAAAGTTTGCTCCGTTATTGTTTCTTAGCATTGGCGTTAAGTAGACGTTAGCTGGTGATTAAAAATAGAAAAGAAGAACTTTTTGGATTGATCTCCCAGAGACCGCTCGCACCCAAACGGGCCCGATGGGCCTCCTCTCACACGCACCCTGATCGGGGCGCTCCAGCCCATTCGTAGTTAGTGGGCCCCCGTCACACTGTGCTATAAAGAGAAGGTGGGGGCCAACGGCACACGACATGAGGTTCACCGCCGCCGCCACCCCACCAACAGTACTAAACCCTAGCCGATCTAGTGGATGCGCAGTAGCGGCAGGAAGACTCGCCGCGAGCCATCATCGACACCGCCGCCTAGTCCCCGCATTTCCCCGTGGCGACCCGAAGGACACCGAGACATACACCGAGCTGTGACTACCTCAAGCATCACCACCACCGCTAGCGATGGCTGGATCATCTGCCGCTCCTGCGATACAGGGACACGATGGTATGATTACCAGTGCCCCATCTCATCTCTCCCTCTCTCTATCTCTAATTGTTTAGATCTACACGACTTCACCCGATCCCATCACGCGGTAGTCGATCCACGGATTTAAACAATGGTATCAGACGCCTAATCCTACTCGCGTTGATTAGAGATTGGGCCGCACACCACCTGTCGCCGCCGCTCTCGCTCGCTCGGGTGGAGAAGACGGAGGCACCAGGGAGAGAGAGGAAAAGTGAGCTAGGGTTCACGGGGTGGTCATCGCCAGGGGGGTTTGTTTCGCCGAGAAGAGCGCGCGATCGTCCATCGCCCACCGATGGTCGAGATCGAGCCACGCCCCATCGGGCTTCTTTTGGCCCAGGCGGGCTGGCAAAATTGCGGCCCAGGCCTAGTCTGCCTCGCGCGCCGCGGTGAGCGCACGGGCGCGCTCATAGGCCGGCCCTTAACGGGCCCCTGCCACGGGCCGCCGCGCGCGGGCCCTTTTTTCCGCTGGGCCACCGAGCAAAAGAAAGGCCGTGCAGGCTGATTTCAAGAAAGCACTGTGAACCATTTTTTTCTTTTTCAGAAGCACCTTTTCAATAGAATTTCAATGAATTTGATGCATTTCAAATTCAAATTTGATTGAACTTTGATGCAATGCTTCTAAAAGATAAAATTAGACATAATTTTGATAGAATTTATTTTTTCCGCTACAAAGATTAAAAAGATTAATTTTCTAATGATTGCTTGTCTTTTTATTTAAATTTGAACCAATGGGAGAATTTATAATTTCAAGACAAATAGATTATTTTGAATTGTAATATTGTTCTTTTCTGACCAACGTTGACAATGACAATATTGCAATTATTATGCTATTATCTTTTTTATAGATATTTTTATGTATTAATTCTAATTCTGCCCAACGGTGTTTTAGACTTAATACAAAAAGCTATTGCATCTTTTAAATTCTGACCAACGTTGATTTTAAAATATGCAACAATATATTAAAATTATTTTAATGTTCTCACCACTCATGAATATTTTTCAGGAGGGTTATCAATGATGTTTTTCATCAATGATATTCCTATCTTAAAGGGAGATAATTACCATGAATGGTACAGAAAACTAGACCTGTATTTCATTATGGGTGAACTAGATTGGGTCCTAGCTACACCAACTCCCACAGAGCCTGTGATTCCTGTGAGGGAGGAAACAGATACAGATGCTTCTTGGAAGCAAACAGAGCTTTCTTATAAGAAAGCAAAAGCAGATTATGAGAAGTTTTATGCTAAATGGTTCCCTGCCAACAAGAAATGCGTGGCAGTGGTGAAGAACACTATTGAGCCTGCAATTATGGGCTCAATACCAGATTCTGCCACTGTCACAGAGTATCTTGAGAAGTTAAAGAACCAGTACACTGGTTCTTCAAAGACTTATGCTACCCAGTTGATCAAACAACTGGTTTCAGAAAGATACAATGGAGGTGGCATCAGAGAGCACATTCATCGTATGGTCAACCAGAACAACATGCTTAAATCATTGGACCTTTCCTTCAAGGAGGATCACATTGTCCATTTGGTTTTTGCCTCGTTGCCTAAAGAGTTTGATACTTTTGTTGTCAACTATAACACCCAACCACACACTTGGGATGTAGAAAAGACCATTGCGATGTGTGTCCAGGAGGAGGAGAGGATAAAGTCCGCCAACAGCGGATCTCTCAACTATGTGAACAGGAAAAGGAATGCCAACTTCAAAGGCAATTTTTCTTTTTCCTCCTCTGAAGAAAAAGGCTCTCATCAGCTTCAACACAGACCTCAAGAAGGACAGGTTCTAGTAGAGAAGGACCAATGTCTCTACTGCAAAGAAAGGGGACATACAAGAAAAACTGTCACAAGTACTTAAAGATGATCATGGAAAAGAAAGGTGAGAACATTATTTTATTTGTAAATGAATCCCTGAATATAGATTATTCCAAAACCACTTGGTGGATTAATTTAGGAGCAACTATTCATGTTGCAAATTCATTGAAGGGATTCCGTTCAACGAGAACCACTCAAAGAAGCGAAAGGCAAATTAAAGTTGCCAACGGAGCCCAGGTTGATGTTGAAGCAGTGGGTGATGTTCACTTGGAACTCAACACTGGTTTCATTATGATTCTTAGAGATATTTTATATGTACCCTCTTTACAAAGAAACTTAATTAGTGTGTCTTGCCTGGACAAAGATGGTTATACCTGTCTTTTTGGAGATGGTAGGTGTTTAATAGAATGTAATGATTCAGTTATTTCCATTGCATTCAGAAGAAATGATCTTTATTTGATATCGTTGTGTGAAAGTGTGAATTCCGTATGCGATAACAATGCAAATGTATTCTCATCTACAGTCGCAAATAAAAAATGAAAAAGAACTCACGATGCGTCGTCGAAATTATGGCACTATCGTTTAGGCCATATTTTGTGGGGGAGAATAGAAAGATTAGTTAAAAATGAGATTCTTCCTCCATTAGAGTTTTCTGACTTAGAACAATGCATTGAATGCATAAAAGGAAAATTCGTAAAGAAAATAAAGAAAAATGCCAAAAGGAGCACAGGTTTATTAGAGATAATTCACACAGACATCTGTGGTCCATTCAATATTAAAAATGTGGATGGTTATGACTCGTTCATAATATTCGCAGATGATTATTCCCGCTATGAATACATAAGATCCGAAGCTTTAGATAAATTTAAAATATTCAAGACTGAAGTAGAAAATCAATATGATTTAAAGATTAAAATCATAAGATTCGATCATGGAGGGGAATACTACGGTCGACATACCCCATATGGCCAAGTTCCAGGACCTTTTGCAAAGTTCCTGATGGAGCAAGGTATAGTTGCCCAGTATTCAATGCCGGGCGAACCTTAGCAGAACGGAGTGGCTGAAAGACGTAATCGTACCTGATGGATATGGTGCGAAGTATGATCTGCTACTCTACGTTGCCAGTGAGTTTATGGATGGAGGCTTTGAAAACTGCCATTCATATTCTCAACAGAGTTCCTAGTAAATCGGTGCCGAAAACACCGTATGAGATGTGGACAGGAAGAGTATCCTTAGTGAATCACCTGCGGGTGTGGGGGAGTCCTGCTGAGGCAAAAGTATTTAACCTGACTATTGCGAAACTAGATCCTAAAACAGCATCTTGCCATTTCATTGGCTATCCAGAAAGGTCAAAGGGCTTTCGTTTCTACTGCCCAGACAGATTCACAAGATTTGTAGAAACAAGACACGTAGTCTTCCCTGAAAATGAAATAATCCGGGGGAGCGGAACAGTTATGAAGATTGATCTTGAGGAGAAGCGGGTGTATACACCCAATCCTGTGATTCAAGAACCTCTTTTCTCGCTGCCCGCCGTAACTACACCGCCAGTGCAAGTCACTGCGATGCCAACACCTGCAGTGGCTCCTCCTGTGGTAACAATGAATGAGGATGTGGAACCTGTCCATCAGATTCCTGAAGAAACTGTTGCTACACAAGAGGGGGAGCAACAGCAGCCCCAAATAGATGAGGCACCGCAGGCTCAGGTCTATGGGAGACCTCAAAGACTATGAAGTCTATAATAGCGAAGAAGTTCAAATGGAGGATGATCCCATCTCATTTGAAGAAGCCATGAGAAGTGAATATTCATCCAAATGGCTTGATGCCATGGATATGAAGTCTATAATAGCGAAGAAGTTCAAATGGGGGATGATCCCACCTTATTTGAAGAAGCCATGAGAAGTGAATATTTAGCCAAATGGCTTGATGCCATGGAAGATGAAATCAAATTGATGAGTACCAATGAAGTTTGGGACTTAGAGGAAATTCCTAAAGGAGCCAAGACAGTAGGCTGCAAATGGGTCTACAAAATAAAATATGACTCCTAAGGGAATATAGATAAATTTAAAGCACGACTTGTGGCAAAAGGCTACACACAAAGAGAAGGAATTGATTACAATGAGACCTTTTCTCTAGTCTCATGTAAAGATTCCTTCAGAATTATAATGGCCCTGATGGCTCATTATGATCTAGAATTACATCAGATGGATGTGAACACAGCGTTCCTAAATGGGGATCTGGAGGAAACCGTCTACATGCACTACACGAAAGCCGCTCAATTTCGTCGGCCATATATAATTTCGTCGGCCAAAAAAAGGCCGACGAAAATAACTCACTTATTTCGTCGGCCAACAAAAGCCGTCGAAATTATCACTTGTTTTCGTCGGCCTGTTCAAGCCGACGAAAATAGTCTCATATTTTCGTCGGCCAGGTCCCGGCCGACGAAAAAAAATTTCTATTTTCGTCGGCCAAGTCCCGGCCGACGAAAAAAAATTCCTATTTTCGTCGGCCTGGAGCAGGCCGACGAAAATAAGATTTCTTTTCGTCGGCCCAGTGGGCCGACAAAAATAAATCAACCCTAATTAACACGATAGGGTTCGGATGTTTCTAGTCCCGCACAGCACATCCCCGCGCCCGAGCTGAGCCCCCGCCCCCGCGCCCCGCCGCCACCGCCCCCGGCCCAGCGCTCCGCCGCCCGCCGCCGCCGCCGCGGCCCCGCCGCCACCGCCTCGTCCCCCGCAGCCCCCCTGCCGCGGCCCCGCGCGGATCGGCCCCGCCGCCGCCTCGCGCGGCTCCCCGCGGCGGCCGCCGCCGCCCCCGCCCCGCGTGCCCCCCGCGCCCCTCTGCCGTGCGCGGCTCGGCCCCGCCGCCGCCGCCGACCCCGCCCCGCGCCCCCCCCCCCCGCGCCCCTCTGCCGCGCGCGGCTCGGCCCCGCCGCCGCCTCGCGCGGCTCCATGCCGCCCCCCCGCGCGGCCCCCCGCGGCCACCGCCCCTCTGAAGATGAAAGCAGGCAGAGGTAATTACTGTTTTCCTGTGCTATAGCTCTCTTCGTGTAGCTTTTACTCCCGCCGCTCCTCCACCTCTACCGTAGTCCGTGCTAGCAGACCATCGTCTAACTTGTGGCATGGCAAGCTCTCTTTCTTTCCTCACCATCTCATTGTTGCTGTCTCATCTGTGATTATTGTTAACAAGTCAATCTTCTGTGACACTGCAACAATAGTTACATGTATATGTGACTTTATGCATAAACATAATCCTGCATTGATAATATGGGAATAAAAGAGAAACTGTGCGATTTCTTTACATGATACATTAAGTAAATAGTAGTTTTTGAAATAATCATTACATCAAGCCACCATCTGCTGCTCGCATTTTGGATTTTTTTTGTTTCCTTTCTTCATTTATTTTTGCTTTACTTCATATTAATCATACTGATGTTATCTTTGAATTAATGCTATGTACTTCATATTAATTATGAACCAACCAGAAGTCTTGCTTGAGATAAACCAACTAGAGGAAATATGTTTCTGTTCTTGTATATTTGTTTCAGGACAACATCTTATCGTCTGGTTCACATTTCCAGGTGAATGGAGAGATCTATAACCATGAAGAGTTGAAAGCAAAGTTGACAACTCATCAATTCCAAACTGGTAGTGATTGTGAAGTTATTGCCCATCTCGTAAGCCACATATCTATTTCTTACACCCTTTTACAGTGACATAACTTTTGCCAACAATTTGATTATCTTCATCGATGCATCATCCTTCATCATAAGCTATTTAATCCTGGCAGTGATACCTTTTAATCTTGCTTTTACACAGTATGAAGAATATGGGGAAGAATTCGTGGATATGTTGAATGGCATGTTCTCGTTTGTTCTTCTTGATACACGTGATAAAACCTTCATCGCAGCCCGTGATGCTATTGGCATCTGCCCTTTATACATGGGATGGGCCGATGGGGTCTTGATGGTATGTACAGCGAATAATTCATTCAATTTTTGTCCTTTGCAGAAATGAAGCTATATTTTTTTAATGTTTGGATATACACAAGAATTTGCCAAAATTGGCTTTTATATGGTATTTGTTTCTGGAAATCGTAAGTAGTACTTGCAAGTATGTACTGTTTGGACTTGTTCCTGGTGGTTAGACTTGCTGCATGCAAACTATTGTTCTTGTGTTCGAAGAAGTGTTCTACGGTCCAGCAGCTTGATGGAACCTCCAACGAATGGGGCTGGTGTAAACAGAAGCAGTTATTTCTCTTTTTTTTTAGCAGGTTCCGATTATTTTCGTTGGCCATTAAAGCCGACGAAAATACTTGACGTATTTTCGTCGGCCATTAAAGTCGACGAAAATACTTTACGTATTTTCGTCGGCCACTTAGGCCGACGAAAACGTGAACATATTTTCGTAGGCTGTTTTGGCCGACGAAAATACCGTTATTTTCGTCGGCTGCCGACGAAAATAATCCTATTTTCGTCGACTTTATTTCGTCGGCCTATTTTCGTCGGGGGGCCGACGAAAATAGCTATTTTTGTCGGCTTCTGGCCAACGAAAATAGCCTTTTTTCCTGTAGTGATGGCACAGCCGAAAGGTTTTGTCATGAAAGGTAAAGAAAATTAGGATGGCGTCTAAAGAAATCAATTTATGGGCTAAAGCAAGCTTCAAGGCAGTGGTACTTGAAGTTTGATAAAATAATAAAAGAGTTCGGGTTTAAAGAAAATATTGAGGACAATTGTGTTTACGCAAAATTCAAGAATGGGAGGTATATCTTTCTAATCCTGTATGTGGATGACATCCTACTGGCAAGTGGTGATGTCAGCCGGCTGCTAGAAATGAAAAGGTTCTTGTCCTCACATTTTGAGATGAAAGACCTTGGTGAAGCAAGATTCATTTTAGGAATCGAAATTCATCGAGACAGAGTAAAAGGGGTATTAGGACTGTCTCAAAAGATATATATAGAAAAGATTCTAAAGAAATTCAGTATGCATAAATGCAGTGCCTCACCTGCACCTATAGTTAAGGGCGACAGATATGGGGAAATTTAATGTCCCAAGAATCAATATGAAATTGATCAGATGAAGATGGTACCATATGCTTCAGCTGTGGGAAGCTTATAATATGCACAAGTGTGCACACGCCCTGATATAGCTTATATTACCGGGTTGCTTGGCAGATTCCAGAATAATCCAGGACCAGAACATTGGAAATTAGTAAAGAAAGTTCTGCGCTATTTGCAAGGAACAAAAGATCTCATGTTGACATACAGAAAAATAGAATCTCTGTGTATCGTAGGATACTTAGACTCCGATTATGCAGGAGATGATAGAAAATCCATGTCTGGGTATGTCTTCACCCTCGCCGGGGGAGCAATATCGTGGAAGAGTTGCAAACAAACTGTCACTACATCGTCCACAATGTATGCTGAGTTTGTTGCATGTTATGAGGCTACGGAGCAAGTGAACTGGCTTAAAAAGTTCATACCCGGTCTAAAAATGGTTGATGACATATCTAGACCACTAAAGTTGTACTGCGACAATGAGCCCGCAGTAATGTATGCACACAACAACAAGACAAGTGGTGCTGCCAAATATATTGACATAATGTATTATGTTATGAAAGATAAAGTCCGAGATCAGATTATAAGTCTCGAGCATATAAGCACAGTAAAGATGCTTGCGGATCCGTTAACGAAAGGCTTACCACCCAGCGTGTTCAAGGAACACGTAGCCGGCATGGGGCTGAGGGATAGCCTATGATCTTCGGACTATAAGGGCTCAAAATGTTAAAGAATCTATTTTTGAACGGAGGCGTGTATTGTAGCTGTTAGGTCTATCGGCAGATGACCGTGACGATGAGGCATGCTCTATACACGCCTAAATGAAAAGAAAAATACAGGGTGAGATCAAGGGGGAGACTGTTGGATTGATCTTCTAGAGACCGCTCGGACCCCAACGGGCCCGATGGGCCTCCTCTCACACGCGCCCTGATCGGGGGCGCTCCAGCCCGTTCGTAGCTGGTGGGCCCCCGTCGCACTGCACAATAGAGAGAAGGTGGGGGCCAGCGGCACACGACACGAGGTTCACCGCCGCCACCACCCCACCGACAGTACTAAACCCTAGCCAATCTAGTGGATGCGCAGTAGCGGCAGGAAGACTCACCGCGAGCCGTCATCGACACCGTCGCCTAGTCCCCGCGTTTCCCTCTGGCAACCCGAAGGACACCGAGACCTACACCGAGCTGTGACTACCTCAAGCATCACCACCACCGCCCGCAATGGCTGGATCATCTGCCGCTCCTGCGATACAGGGACACGATGGTATGATTACCAGTGCCCTATCTCCTCTCTCCCTCTCTCTATCTCTAATTGTTTAGATCTACATGACTTCACCCGATCCCATCACGCGGTAGTCGATCCACGGATTTAAACAGAACTCACCCCTGGCCAAACTCACACACGCAGGCAAGCTGCAGGCACCCCTGGCCAAAACTCACGCACGCTGTTACTTTGATTGCCAACATTGGCTGCTTGTCCCACTACAGGAAAATAGGATATTTTCGTCGGCCAGAAGCCGACGAAAATAGACCAAATGCCGTCGAAAAAAGCTATTTTCATCGGCCCACCGACGAAATTAGGCCGACGAAAATAGGCGATTTTTCGTTGGCAGCCGACGAAAATAACGATATTTTCGTCGGCCAATACGGCCGACGAAAATATGTTCACGTTTTCGTCCGCCTAAGTGGCCGACGAAAATACGTCAAGTATTTTCGTCGGCTTTAATGGCCGACGAAAATAATCGGATGCCTGCTAAAAAAAAGAGGAATCTTCTTCACCATAGCTCCAGCTTTGCACACTGCCAGTGACTTAATTTGGCATTTTGGCTATATAGAAGCAGAAGAGAGGTGAAGTAATTGCAAGTCTCAATGGGCAAGCAGATGGTCCCTGATCACATTTAGTGCACAAAGAAAACCAACTCCCGATTTTATGTTATTCCCCCACCCCCAGCAAGGCCCCATTCATGTTGCACAAATCATTTCTTTTCCTTTCAAATGCTGTATCTGCAATGATAACTGCATGTTTAATTCATATATGCAAAAGCATCCAGTAACTACATACGTATCTGCAAAGCACAACACGCATCGATTAGAAGCATACATCTAATCTGGATGAAGCTCCACTGCCTTTCAGGAATCTGTTTCTAAAAGTGAAACAGCTGCTGCGGAAAAATGAGGCGGCGGTGGCCGCGGGGCCATGGGGGGCCGCGCGCCTGAGGCGGCGGTGGCGCAGGGCCGTGCGCCCGAGGCGGTGGCCGCAGGGCCGCACGCCCGAGGCGGCGGCGGCGCGGGGTCCGTGCGCCCGAGGCGGCGGCGGTGGCAGCGGGCCCGAGTTTGGTGGCGGCAGGGGCGGGGGGCTCGGGCGCAGGTGAGAGAAGACCGTGCGTGTGGGGGCGTAGAACGAGATCCGATCGGGCTATTATTAAGGTACCTCTAATTTTAGCCAACAAAAATGGTCCATTTATTTCGTCGGCCAAATCTTAGTCGACGAAAATATGAGCACTTTTTCGTCAGTCTGAATGGGCCGACGAAAACAAGTTCTAATTTCGTCGGCCTGTGCTGGCCGACGATATAAACAGTCTATTTTCATCGGCTTGATTTTGGCTGACGAAATTACATCTGACCGACGAAATTGAGCTGCTTTGTGTAGTGTCCCTGTCTTTGGCATCGGCGTGTAGAGCATTCAGTGTGTAGTGTAATTGAGCTCTCTCTGCTCTACGGATGGACTTACCTGGTACCCAGAGGAGTGCCATTAGGAGCAGGTTGAGATTCTGAAAAATTTCAGTTAGCACAATTAGCAGGAAGCCTATGATGCTCGCTCACACATGGCTCTTCATCAGAGGCAGATATGCCGCATGGGACAAGGATGCCGAGATGCCGTCGTGTCCATGTGTCAGAGTATCAGACGAGTCAGTTTCAGTTGGCATGCTAAGAAGTCAGAAAAACACAGATAAAGCAGTAGGCATGAGACAAGGGAGGCAACAACCTTTTGTGTGTGAGAGAGAAGCGTCCTTCAGATGCGTAGAGCCACGAGCTGTCTGCTCGTGCCGATGAATAAGAGAGAAAAGATGTAACACTCTAATTTTTAGATTAGAAATTTAAATAAATTTTACTAATTTTTTTTAGAATTCATAAGATTTTTATTCCAATATTTTGATTTTAGATCATTTACCGTGAAGTAATAGTAATCTCCTTAACCATAAAAAATATACGAAAATATAGATCTTGTGCATTTCATACCGCATTGCATTATTTTATTGTTTGTATTCTATTTGAATTTAAATTTTAAATTTAAATTCAAATGTATTTAAATACAATTCTTTATCTCCCTCTTTTCCTATTTGGACCCGGCCCACTCTCTCTTTTTCTTTTTCCCTCTCTCTTTTCTTCCTTACGGCCCAAGCCCAGCCGGTCTTTCCCTTTTTCCTCTCTCCCCGCACGGCCCAGCCCAGCTGGCCTTCTTTCTTTTCCTTCTGTTCCCCCGTGCGGCCCAGCCTAGCTCCTTCTTTCCTCCCTCCACCGTGCGGCCTGCTCGCCTCCTCCCCGGCCCAACGGCCCGCCGCGCGCCAACTCTCTCCTTCACCTCTCGCGCTCGCTGACAAGCGGGCCCCGCCTGTCGAGATCATCCCCGACCTCCAGTGCGAGTCCGGCCGCGGCACGGCACGGAAGTCCAGCCGTGCGGAGCCCCGGGCCCGCACGCCAAGACCCGCGACCGCCCTATTTAAAGCGCCGCCTGTGCCCTAGAGTCCGCTAGAACCGCACCCGCCGCCTCTCGCCCTCAAAGCTCTAGCCGCCATTGCCGCCGCGCTTCGGCCGCCCAACGCGCCGCCGCTCTGCCGCTTCCCACCGTCGAGCAAGTGCCCCTAAAGCCCCGCCTTGCGGTGAGGATCCCCGCCGGCCCCTCTTCCCTCTCTTCTCTGTCTTCCCGCATGCCCGATTCCTCGCCGGAGCTCCGCGGTCATGCGCCACCGCCGTGCGCCCCTCTCCGGCCCCCGTTTCGCCAACCTGAGCCCTTAGATGAGTTCCCCGTAGCGCCCGAGTTTTTCCTGTGTAGCCCGCTTTCAAAACCGTGCATGGATGGCCGTTTTCGGCCAAGTCCGACGAGCCCGCCACCGCCTTCTCTCGCCGCCGGTGCCTAGCGCCGCCGCCCCAAGCCTCCAGCCGCCCCTGGCCATTGGATCCTGATCCAACAGGTTAGATTAGATCTAACCCGAGTCAAGTAAACCCGATATCGGTCAAACCTATGGTATTTTGCACTTTAGCCCTTGAGTTATATAGGAATCAACCGCAGTCCACGGCAGTTTAAAAGTATTCACAAATAGATCCTTTTTCTTCTGAATAGGCCCCTGTCCATTTCTAAAATAGAACCCGCAGTCCCTAACCTTTATGTTTTTCAATCTAAACCATAGATTTAGGGTTTAATTATATTTTAGCCCTCGGTTTATTTGTCCAGATCCCTTCTAGATTCAAATCTTTTACAAATAAGCCCTTGAAATCATGTTTTAGCCATAACTTCTCCATTTTAACTCCGTTTTCATCGATTCTCGTGCTCACGCGACCCTTGCGACATATACAGTAGCTTTATAATGTTGTTTTGTTCTGTTTATATTGTTTGGTGTACTGTTTCTTATTTATTGTATTATTTGTTTGTGTGTACTTGTGGTTATGATAGACGGTGCGCAATTCGAGGATCCGCAAGAGCCAAGCTTTGAAGACATTCCCGAGCAGCAGCAGTTCTTTGACGAAGGCAAGTGGTCCTTGATCATATTCCAGACCTAGTAACTTTATAAATACACATATTAACTTTATATGCATGCATGTGTCTAGAATATGATGGATCCCAAACTAAGGATATGCCTACTTTCTTTTGAACTTCCTTGAATAAATCTGTGTTATTATATTTATGTTGTAGCTACACTAGTTGCTTTTACTTAGACTTTGGTTGAATAAACTGAAATCATGCTACACTGATTTACTCATATTCTGGAATACTTTATTGGTAATAACTTCAAGATCATTGCATTAATTGGAACATGGAGAACCACCTAGGAAAATAGTGTAACCACAATACTACATGGCTCTGATCTTGACTAATTAATTAGAAACTTTAGCTTATGATAATCTTACCGAAAGGGCAAGAGGGGTTGCATCATCGGGGTATAGCTTGTTCCTCTTGAGGCTTTATAATATATGGTCCTTGGCTAAGGCACTATCTCATTGGGGAGGATTATGACCGCTTTGACTTAAAACCTTAGCGGATTATCATAAGTTAGGGAATCTTTGTAAAGGCCTCGTAGTGAATACCTGCCACTCACCTTGGAAGTGTTTAAGGGCCTTGCAAATCCGGGCATCAAGAGAAACATGAATTTTGGGTAAAGTGTACAATCTCTGCAGAGTGAAAACTGATATATCAGTCGTGCTCACGGTTATGAGCCGGTTGGACCCTCACATGATAATTGAACTTAAAGATGATCTAAATTGATGTTCTTTATTTATGTCTTGTTATGTATCTCTTTTATTTATTTAAGGGTCGGTATATACTTACATTTAGTTAATGCTTGCTAAATAAAACTTGATCAATTAAAAATGCTTATCGCAGTCAAACCATGTCAGCTTTTTCTTGATTTTGGCCTTGCATGTAATATAATTTACTCCACTTGATGAGTATCAACCATAAGTATACTCACGCTTGCTTTATTAAAACCAATACTGCTTAGAACAAGATAATTGTCCGGAGTTCCCTGAAGATTTTGAAGAGTACTAGGCATATGTCTCCCAGTCATCTGCCTGTGAAGTTGGAGTTCGCTGCTAGTTATAAACGTTTACTTATTCATTTAAGATTAAGACTTTTGATCATGTAAAAAAATACTATGATACTCTCTTTCATTATGATATTGTTTCGGATATACACTTATATTGTCTATCATATGTGTGGAACTTGATCCTGGCGTATATATGAGATGCATTCGGTTCCCTTTTCAAAACCGGGTGTGACAGATGATCGCCGGATGGCACAGCAATTTGCTTGGCAAACCTGGCAATTAGGGATGCAAATGTTCACACAAATTTGCATAGAAAGACTGATTCCAATCTATCTCGAACTTCTCCAGACCAAAGCAAGACTTCCACATCAAAATCCACACGTACGGGGTGGGAACGCCGGTCACCGGTGTGCTAGCACTGCGCGCTCGGCTAGGGTTGCGTAGAGAAGAGGTGCGATTGCAGCTAGGGTTTGTAGTGCAAGAGTGTTCGCCACCCACAGTCCCGCCCCTTGTTATATAGACCCCACTTAATGGGCCTTCATGCTGGAAGCCCATTAAGGTTCTAATCCTTCTCTCCTTCTCGGATCATATCCGGCCCACGCATGATTTTCTCTTTAGCATATCACCAACACAGCCTTGGTTCGTGCATGTGTTTGCTTTTGGCCAGGGGTGCCTGTAGCCTGTATGCGTGCGTGAGTTTGGTCCGGGGGGGTGGAGTTCTTCTTTTCTTTTTTTCAATCAGCAGCTAGCGTCTACTTAATGCCAATGCTAAGAAACAATAACCGAGTAAACTTTTGGTGCTATAATTCTAAAACTCAAACTTTTGATGATATTTTTCTAAAGTTTGGATCTTTTAATATCCAATTTTCCCGCATAATAATGCACACTGGCCGCTTTTAACAACACATAAATCGTTAGGTTTGTTGCGCACTAAAGCTTCAGAGTTTTTGCTGCTAATTTAAAAATGTGTGTTTCTCTTAGTGCAGCATGCACTGTATCCAACCACACTACTACAAAACATAGATATTGTAACACACTTTTGTAACACATTCATCATTGTGTTACAAAGAAGTTTCATAGGAACACAAACCTGGGTGTTACTAACAAACACTATAACACATAGCGCTTGTTATATAAAGTTGTGTTACATATACCAATTATAGTAACACAAAATTAATGTTACACCTAAAATCTTACAAACATGTAGTATTTTGTAATGCATGCAAAATAATGTTACAACTGAAGTGTTCCAAAGAAACTATTATATACTATTATCACTGAATGCGTAGATGTTTCTTTTATAAAGTTCCATATCTTGGCTATCACTTCCTAGTAGGAGAAGGTTGTGGATACATCAGCAATAACAGGAAAATGGATCTCTCTTGATTAGATTAGGTGAGTCATGAGGGCATAATATATTTCAAGGATTTATTTAAATGATATGATAATGTTCAAATCTTGATAATCGAAGGTGGTCCCGAATTTGTTTACGCAGTTACATCATATCTTTTTAATATTGAAACACTAAAACTATGAGCAGTATAAATGTTATTGAGGGCACAAAGAACAACCCAAGGCTCTGAATTTCACCCCTAACACTAGAAAGAATCATGATTAGACAATGGGGAATGTGAAAGAAATTTGGAAAATAAAATTTGATGTAAGAAAACAAAACTCCTTTTAGTTGGTGGCAAGATATATGATATATATTATGAGATCAGCTACATAGATGATGATGATGATAAGGCAAGGAGTACATGTACAAACAAAAGTTTGTCAAAACCAGTTATTACATATGAAACTCTTGCACTATCACGAAACCAGTCTATAGATATTTGGAAATTGGAGTCATCACCTTGTCCGATAGTTCTGCGATAAGAAAAGATATATTAGTAACTACTAGTGTATCACATAAAAAAACTTGGTGATTTAACAAGATGAATTGTAGTATATCGACTAAAGAAAATTGTAAAATATGTAAAGGATGTTCATTTGCTTAAAAATTATACATCGTTGATGAAGATAAGTAGCAAATAGTGAGCCATGCATAGAAGGACCTCACACTGAACTTTTAATTCCTTTATACAAATGTACTTTTACTTTCACAAAATGAAATTATAGAGATACAAATATTTTTAAATAATTTAGCTATATGACTCTTGGCAATTGCTTGTGCCATCATTAAGAAGTAGAATAACATGTATACCTGAACATTGGCAGAAATCAAACTATGATTGGTCATGCATTGCATTGTTGCTAGCATCCACTGTTGTTCCATCAATGTCTGTTCTAACCAACTGATGCCTAATCTTTGCATTATTAGACATCTCTCCAAGGTGTGTGATATGGAATGGCTCAGTTTCTATATCATCTTCCCATTCATCAGAACCCGTGTCATATATATCTCTTGGTTTCATCTTCATAACCACATACCACCCAGGATTTAGTTTGTCTTCAACATAAAACATGTGGTCTGCTTGGTTTGGAAAAATGAAAGGTCTGTGCCCAATCTTTTCTCCTGTATGTATCAAGTGTGAGAAGTTGACAAGTGCGTACCCATACTTATCTTTTTTTTATTCCTCTTCCAGAAAGAACATCTACCCATTCATATTTAAAAAGTACCACAGAAAAATTCCCTGAGTAGTTCAGCTCAATAATATCAATTATCCTCCCATAGTATGTCACATCATCTAAAACTGGTTTGGCATCACTTGCACTAGCGTAACCAGATGTTTTTGCAATTAGCACTACTCCACTATTTTGTGTTACCCCATCCAACCGTGAGAGCCTGAATCAAAAACCTCGACTGCTGAACGCACGATACCTTTCGGCTGCTTCTACAAGGCCACGGGCTAGCCATCTGATGTCGTCTTTCATACCATAAAGGCTATTTTCCCTCTCAATTTGCATGATCTGTACAAAAATTCAAGTTTAGTTGTATACATTAGTGCTAGATGTAAAGGATATGAGGTGTGGCACTTACATGACCTCTAAACCATTGATGGAACTTCTCATTTTGTATTTTCTCAACATCTCTATGGCTCACTCGTCATCCATTGTGCTTAGTTGTGATCTCCTCAGCGTGAGCTTTAAAATTTACCTTGTAAGGAATTTGCAGTCATGAAAAAGTTGAATTTATCTTTATGAGTTTGAGATAGTACCTAAGATATGGATTGACATCAAGACAATTGAATAGCACATATCTATGTCCTTGTACTTTTGCCAGACCACTTAAAACATAAACTACATGGATTTCCAAGTGCCCTTCCAGCATTAGGAAAAAGAGGTGATGCCTATGTAGGACAACTTCCAAGTGTTTCATCATTTTCGTCATTCTTTGAGAGCTTATTAAGCAAACTGTGAAAACTATCAAGAAATCCTGAACAGAGTGCCATAGCCTCTTTTGCCAAAATGGATTCAGCAATACATCCCTCTGGACGAGCTTTATTCCTCACTGTTGACTTCAACTCACCAAGGTACCTGCATTAAGTAAACAAAAACTTAAATGGACATGTAAAGAAATAAGTAAAAATATGGCGCTATAACTACCAAGAAAAGGGTACCTTTCCAAAAAAATACATTGACTGATAGCAAACAGGACCACCTATTTTTGCCTCTGTTGCTAAGTGAAGAACTAAATGCACCATCATAGTGAAAAATCCAAGCAGGAATATCATCTCCATCTGACATAATATCATTATAATTCGCTCCTCTAACTTTTCAAGTTCACCTTTGTAGAGCAATTTTGCATTTAGTTCTCTAAAGTACCCACATAGATCGAATAATACAGATGTGACATCGTTAGGGAGAAGACCTCGCAAAGCAATTGGGAGTAGTTGTTGCATTAGTATGTGACAGTCATGACTTTTTAGGCCTGAAATTTTTGCTTGAGCAACGTTTACACATCTAGAGATGTTACTGGAATAACCATCAGGAACTTTTACCATCACGAAGAACCTTGCAAAAGTGTTGCTTCTCCTCTTTAGACATGTTATATAAAGCAGGAGGCAAGTAATACTTATCATTAGCCCTTTTTTGTGGATGTAGATTTGGTCGGATGTTCATTTCTTGCAAGTCTTTCCGTGCCTGCAGATTGTCCTTTGATTTGCCCTCCATTTCCAAAAGTGTCCCATATGCATTTTCGCAAACATTTTTCTCCATATGCATAAAGTCAAGATTGTGGCGGAGCAAATTATACTTCCAATAAGACAAACAAAAAAGCCCACCAGCACCCTTCCATCTTTTGGACTTGTCGAAGTCGCGAATTGATTTTATCTTTTCCAAAAGAGTTTCTCCAGAACAGGGTATAGGTTTTTCTCTATGATCTTCAGTTCCATCAAAAGAGTTGGCATCATAATGGAACTCATGGCCAGCCGGCAGGAATTGTCGATGTCCCATATAACACTGCTTGTAGCAATTTTTCAGGCGCATGGAACTTGTTTCATCTTCACAAGATAGACAACCCAACTGGCCACTAGTACTGAACTGTGCCAATATCTCAGCCCCAGGGTAGTCACTCACTGTATATAATAATATAGCAAGTTGGAACACCTCATCTCGAGATGCAGCATATGTGGGCACACCAAAGTCAAACAATTCATTTAGGTCATCATAAACTGGCTGCATAAATGTATGGAAGTCCTTTCTGGGGTAACCTGGAATTATCAGAGTAAGCATAAGAGAAGAAGGCTTCATGCACAACCATGGAGGAAGGTTGAAAGGTACCAAGACAATAGGCCAGCAACTGTGGGTTGAGTTACACTTTCCAAATGGGTTGAACCCATCGGTTGCTAAACCAAATCTCATGTTCCGAGAATCCAATGCAAAGTCAGAGTGTTGAGTATCTATGGCTCTCCAAACATCTGAATCAGCAGGATGTCGCAATGCCCCATCCTTTGTACGCTCTTCATCATGCCATCTAGTTAATTGGGCTGTTTGTTTGTGCATAAAAAGTCTTTTAAGCCTCGGTTTGATTGGAAAGTAGCGCAGCACTTTATTTGGGGCTGCCTTTCTTCTTTCCTTGTTTGTTCATGTTGTGTTATCTGCTTTACCTTTCCACCTTGAAGCTCCACATTTCGAACAGAAATCATGGTCGTTCTTGTCCTTTCGATAGAGCTGGCAATTATTTGGGCATACATGAATTTTCTCATACCATAGACCAAGCTTTGCAATGATCTTCCGAGCGTTTGCAAATGTTGTTGGTATATTAGCACCATTTGGCAGAGCAAGCTGTAATATTGAGAGCAAATCGTTTAATGATTTATTGCTCCACTTGTTGATTGACTTTACATGAAATAAGAGAACTAGGAAAGAAAGTTTTGATAGTTCACATCCTTCCCATAAAGGTTTATCTGCATCTCGTAGCAATTCAAAGAAAGATTGTGTTTCTGCATCTGGTCCAGATTTAGAAGAACTGGGTGCATCAGGTTCATCTCTGTGAATTGTTGTCGGTCAAAACCCACCGGCGAGCGGTGACAGGCAACACGAGGAGCCGGGAGGCTTCCGGGACTGCTGGTGGGCCCCGGTCCCTCGGTCAACGGCCCAGTAATCTGGCGCACACCCTGGCTTGGAGTTGCTAGGCGTGCCACCTGACCCTGTACCTGATCAGCAAGGTGTGATGTATTAAACTCCTGTATGCACAGACACGTGTAAAGATTAGTCCGAGCCGTGATCGGCTCATCACTTCCTCCCCGGCATCGCCTATGAAGAGCCGATTGCATCAATACCGGATCGGATCTATAGATAGGCAACATATGTACTTAATGACAATATAAATCCTGCTTTATAAATATTAATCTAATCCAATCTACGATGACTAAACCTTCACTGCATGATCGGAACATCCTACACGTGATTGAGCCTAACAAATACCAAAAAGCATCGGAACAATCAACCTAAGCAGAGGCCTAAAAACCGGCCAAAGAGCCAATCCCCAGAACAAACTCTTTTCAAGCTGCGATTCGATACTAATTATACTGCTGGAACTTTCAACTCGTTTGCAAGGCCTAATCATGCACATATTAAGCTAAATCTCTGATAAACAGAAACTAATCATAACAGATTGGATCTACTGATAAAGACAAAGCAGGACATGACCATCGCATCCAAGATCGGACGCGATGACCACCAAACACTCATGAG
This sequence comes from Panicum hallii, assembly GCF_002211085.1. Lineage (NCBI taxonomy): Eukaryota > Viridiplantae > Streptophyta > Magnoliopsida > Poales > Poaceae > Panicum > Panicum hallii. The sequence goes on from NC_038043.1 coordinate 13,726,951, forward strand.
CAACAAACAAGGCACGATTGGAATACGAAGAAAATAACGTTACTCTATGCGTGTTAGGATAACTAGTGCTACTCGCCATCTACAAGGCTTCAGAACGAGAAACACATAAAGCAAACGGGCAAGGGTAATGCTACCCCGATCACGCAGAGCATGATCGGGGCCGCACGGCACTTACCCGAGGAAACCCTAGAACAGGGGAGGCAATGCGCCAAGAATTGTTGATGAATGATTCTATCTTTTTTTTGTCTATTCATGGTACATATTTATAGTCCATAGACTTATCTTTCTTAACCAACCCTAACCAATCACGACACGAATCTTAACTACCTATATCTATATTTACACGGCCTCTCTGGCCCCAAAACATCCGCACCAGGTCCAATTCGCAAGCCCATTATAGTTATCCTCCAAGCCCATCTTGCTCCATGGCCCACTTCCGGCCCGTCCAGATTATGGCGATAACACATGCCCCCCTGGTTTTGGCAATAATAATTCCGAAATCATCTCTTTTTTTAATCACCTTGACCCTTCGACTTCCAACCCATACAGTCATGCCTCTTCAACTTCCAAAGGATGTGACCGCTCTGCTTCACTCTCCTTGGGAACCGTTATGGTGCCGATTCACTTCACTTCTCCCTTTGCCTTTATAAACTTACCCCCGGCATCTTCCTTAATCACCTTCTTCTCACAGCCATTGGCAATTGCATCTGAACCATCCTCTCTTCCTTTTGCAATGGCTTCCTCCTCCTCTGAATCTTCTGTTATTTCTTTTGAATCTGAATCTTCCCAAGAGCCCACTCCAGAATATGATCCGATAGCTGCTTAAGAGATCCTTGCCCCCTGCATTGGGATGCAGAGGAGTGGGACTTCCAATCTTAGTCAGAGGATGACGAATCCCTAACTGATGATGAGGATCTCACACTCCTTCTTGGAGCCGAGCTGGAGGAGGACGACGAAGACGATGCATCTTGGGGAGAAGAACTCTCCTCCTCGGAGGAAAGAGCCGATTCCTTTTCCACCGAAGAAGATTCAGTAGCAGGTGACTTCCACTTTGGCAGGTCATCAGACGAAACTTCCGACGACATCGAAGAAGCCGAAGACGATGATGGCTTCACCAGCAACAGCAGCGGGAGCGACGACAGCAGCAACAGCAGCAGCGGCAATAGTGGGGCTAGCATTGCCCCGCCGACCAAGCGTCGCAGGACCTCCGGCGTATGTATACTGGTGGTAGGTTGTAGTACTACCGTTAGGTCGGCTCTAGGAGCAATCGGCTCCTCTTTTGTACTCGCTTCCTTGTTGTGAATAAACCCCTCTTTTGAATCTGTGAATTTTTGAACACAACAATCTGCTCAGGAGCCGATGGCAACGCATCGGCCTTCGAATATACTAATCCGGATCCGAAATAACTTTCCAATTCATTTTACTCTTCGTCAAAACTCAAATCCTTCTCCTAGACAAATCTCTGGAGATTCCGGAAATCCAGGTTAACAAAACCCCTTTGCTCATAAAACCTAGCCGCGGAATCCTCCTCCGAACCTCAAACACCCATTCGATCTTACGCCGCCAACCCTAGATCCATTCCCCAAGTTCTCGATCTCATCAAGATTCCTGATGGCGGAATCTTCAAAAACCGCTGCTGCTGTCTTCGGTCTGAAGGTAAAACTTCGACCCTTGTTACTTTAATGCAGTAGTCGCAAAATTTATTGCGCTGTTAAATGACTCCTTCGACTATTTTGTCTTTCTTGGGGTTTTTTCAGGCCTCCGATATTTTCTTACCGCATCCTTCTTCCCCCAATTCTTTCTGCCTTGAGCCTCGTTCTTACGAGAAGCCCATAGATCTAATTTCTTCCGAAGCCAATCGAATCCCCTTCGTGAGTCAGGATATAGATCTAGAGTCTTGGTCGGATAGCCTTCGCGCTTGGCCAAATCCTCCAGAGGGCTGGATAATTTGGTATAACAAAATGGCAGACACATATCAACCTTTATGGGAATCCATCGGGATAGCCGATGCTCTGTCTCTATCCCTTTCTCCTCTTGAAAAGGATGAGAATCTTCTGAAAGCCATCAGCTACTTCTAGTCCGATGCCTTGAACTGTTTCCTTTTTGGGCATGGTCCGATGACCCTGACTCTTCTGGATGTCATGATGATTACTGGCTTAGACATCTCATCAACTTGTCCCTCTGCTTATAGGCTTTCTGTAGTCCCCTTCAAACTATCTTCCAAAGCAGAGTGCACTAACTGGAGCACATACCTAAGCTAACATCAGAAAACAAAGGGTCCTGTGATAGAAAAAGAACACACAGCCTTTCTGAATTTATGGCTGGAACACTTTCTCTTCTGTGGCCCTTCACTTGCTCCAACCAAAAATTACCTTCCTCTGGCTTATGAGCTGGCCAAAGGTCAAACTATTGGCCTTGGTAAATTATTCCTTGGGGAAATTTACAGATACCTTCATCTGATGTCCTTGAGCCTTCTTTTGCAGAAAAAACTCAGAACTGGTGGTCCCTGGTGGCTCATCTAGTTATGGGCTCATCTTTACTTCCAAAGTTCCATCCCAAATTTCCCTTCTCTAGTTAGCAATTCTTTTCCAGATCTAAGTGGGAGACAGATCAGATGCACTAGCTTCGGGCAGGCCTTATACAGTCTTCCTGGTGGGAAGCTAAATCCTCCAGATGCCTCTCGTTGGTTTAGGATTTTTTATAAAGGCCTAGATAACCCAAACTTTCTCCCATATGTCGATTCTAAACTCTTTGAGAACCTAGCCACGTTCCGGCTAGCCGATTTCGCCTATGATGCCGATACCAGGCGCATGTACTCCATCATGGTTCGGCCCTGCCTTCTTCCAGTTGGCATAAGTACTTCTAATCGGATCATCAAGCCAGGATATGAGTTTTACCAGCCGGTCGTAGCAGCCCGGCAGTTTGGTCTTGGGCAGGTGCCTCCATATTTCCTTCTTCATTTCTTAACATCAAATAGAGTGGATCTCTCTGATGCTGTCACCACCCAGAGGTGCTACAGTCTGTTTTCAGACCTCTCCATCTCGGTACCTGCTGATCTTGTCTTTACTTCTTCGACTGTTGACTTCGAGGGGTGGTGGTCAATGTGGAAAACTCATGTTTTTCGAAGAGCTTTGGGGCCGATGCTGCAACAGATTCACTCTGAATATGAAATCCCTGACGGAGAGGTATTGCTGCTTATCCAATGTCTCTCTTTTTGTCTTTACTGAACCCTTTCTGATTTCATTTTCTATTTCTGCAGCAGGAGGATGGCCCAGAGCCGACGAATGATGATGGATCGCCCTTCTGTTTCTTGCCAATTTCCCCTGTGGTTCTTTTCGACAAAAACGCACCTCCTCCTTCGAAGAGCATCATGCAGATCCAGCCAAGTACCGCAAAGCTGACCCCCAAGCGGAAGCGATCTTCTGAGGTTGTTGCCCCCGAGCTCGTGCTAAGACGAGGAAAGTCCTTGTCAGAAAGATCCAGAAAGAAGTTGCGCCATCTTCCCCTAGCCTAGAGGTTCCAGTCGTTAACCAAGTTTGGATCGCCTTCCCTCTTTCATAATTAGTCTTTTGTTCATTCCCATTTTGCTTCAATCATACTCTCTCCCCCTGCAGTCCATCGTCATGGACATCTCCAATGGAGAAGAACCCCCATGCCAGAAAGATTCAGCTTCAGAAGTTCCAGAGGATGTGGACGCGCCCATTAGAGCTCTGATCACTCTTCGTGATCCTGACACGACAGTCCTGGAGGGCCCCTCTACGCTGGTTGATGTCCCGGTCACTTCGCTAGATTCGCGAGAGCCGGTTGTGGCCGCGTCAATTACCAGCTCCCCTCTGGAGGGACCATCCACCGCCTTGACCACTACCAATCTTTCTGCACGAGAGACACACCTACCAGAGCCGACTGTTGTCTCATCGGCTATCACCCCCTCTTCTGAAGAAGTGACTCCCCCGGACTCTTCTCCCACTGTCAACGTTCAACCCTCAGAAGGTACGCGCCTTCAGGAGCCGACAGTGACTCCTCCGGACTCTTCTCCAACTGTCAACATTCAACCTTCAGAAGGGACGCACCTTCAGGAGCCGACTGCTTCCTCATCGGCTATTGCCACCTCTCTCAAGACAGGTATGCTTTACTCCTAAGTTGCTTTAGTCTCTCTTTTGCACTGCCTTACATACTCGCCTTTCCCCCAGAGTCTAAACCTTTCAGAACTCCTTGCATTTGATCCTGCATCAATTGGGTCGGCCATACTAGAAGCCGATAACCCTCAACCGGACTCGACCAGCACTGCCAGTCGGCTTCTCCACATGAAGAATCTTCTGTTGGGTCCGATTGATGCCTTGATCCAGGATTCCAGCACGGTGAAACAAATCCTTGATGAGGTCAACTCCCAGCTCCCTGTGAGTCTTCAGGTCAAGCTTTTGCCGGCCAGGCACCTCCCTTCTTTTCGGGCAAAGGTAGCAGAGGCTCGCCATAGGATTGAGACCCGGCGCTCTCAATCACTTCTAAGAACTATCATTGCCGAGAGGTGCCAGTCGGTCAACAAGAAGAAAGCTACTCTCGACGCCAAGGCTGACACGTCTGTCTCCGCCCGACGGCTTCATCTCCTGGAGAAGGAACTAGAAGATCTCGAGGCCAAAGTCCGGGCGACCAAGCAGCGCATTCAAGAAGAAAAGGATCTTATCGCGGGCTCCAAGCAGGAGGCAGAAGTCCTGACTGCTGAACTGAAGGTGGACTTGGCCGAACTGAGTGGCCTGAGCAAACAAGTAATGCCGGGGGCGGACGAAGAGGATGAAGCGGTGATTGCTGAAGTTGATCGCATCCGTCTCGACGCCATTGCTGCTATCGATGATTTCCTCCAGAAAACCTGTTTAAGATGAACTTTGTATTTACATATCGTAACTCTACAGTCGATGGTCACACATCGGCTGTTTAGTAACCCATCATGTTAATTGCTCCAAAAACCTCTAAAGTCAATGGTTTTACATCGGCTATTCTAATGACTTATGAAGCGCCTATTTTTTAACATTGGGTCGATTTCACGCCTTGGTCTCCTTTTCATTCTTATTTTGCCAAAACGTCATCAGCTTCGTAACCCTGGATCACCGAGTTTCGTTGGTTCGCACCTTTCCTCACAACTCCAGCACCGCCTTGTTTAGACTCACTGGTCATATCAGCTTATAGCCTGATGGATGACATCGGCTTTACTGCTCGTCGGTCCACATGCTTGGAAAGTATCTCTTAAGATGTTGACCGTTGACTGCCACTGGAAACTTGACGCCATCCAATTCTTCAAGCGTATATGCATTCCGAGGTAGGACCTGGTCAACCCTGTACGGCCCATGCCAATTTGGGGACCACTTGCCATATGCTGTGTCCTTAGTTCCCAACGGTAGTACTGCTTCCCAGACCAGATCTCCCACTTAAAATTCCTTTGGTTTGACCTTCTTATTATACGCGCGGGCTACTTTGGCCTTATTTTCCTTGATCTTCTCTAGTGACCAAGGCCTGAGTTCCGTGAGGTCCTCAACATTGTCATTCATCAAAGTAGCATATTCTTCAGCTGTTAAATCATTCTGGAACTCTACGCACCTTGACCCGGCCGTAATTTTCCATGGTAACACAGCTTCCTACCCGTAGACCAAGTGATAAGGGGAAGTTTTCGTCGCCCCATGACAAGATATACGGTATGCCCACAATGCCTCTGACAAGACCTTGTGCCAGCATCTAGGGTACTCATCAGTCTTCCTCTTAATTAACTTGATAAGGCTCTGATTGGACGCTTCAGCTTGTCCATTTGCCTGAGCATAATATGGAGATCATCTGATCAGCTTGATACCCATATTAGCGGCAAACTTCTTGAATTCTTCTGAAATAAAAACTGAACCACCATCTGTTGTAATGGTCTGAGGGATCCCGAATCTATGAATGACGTGTTCCTTGACAAACTGAATAACATCTCTATATGCCACCGATTTCGTAGGAACCGCTTCTACCCATTTGGTGAAGTAATCTGTGATAGCCAAAATGAACTAATGACCTTTGCTAGATGGAGGATTAATTTTGCCGATCATGTCTGTCGGTACATATGGATAGGGGTACCTCCTGCTAGGGTGTCCAGGCCCTTAGCATCTCACCATCCGTAATCTCCCCCTCATCTTCTGGGTAACGTGGCATACGGCCCGGGCCTGACAGCTGGGATCATGGTCTCCGGATTTTCCCCGTGCTCTTAGAGATCCGGGGCCTCCACGTGCCCATGAAGGCAGGGAGGCTCTCGGGTAGCCCCCACGGACCCGGACTCCCCATGGAGATCCGGGGCCGCCACTTGTGGAGGCCAGACCATCACAGGCCTGACCGCTCCAACCGGCCTCGGGGGCTCGGACCCCCCTCCCCCCGGGGAGGGATTCGGTGTCGCCACGTGCCGCCCCCGCGGTGGGAGCGGGGCTGTCCCTGCCACGTGCCCGTGGCAGGAGGCCCTTCGCGGGTCTCCAGCCCACCTACCAGCATTTAATGCGGTAGTTGAGCCGGGCGCGCCCAAGCCAAAAAGTATGGCCTGCCACTGACACACGGGGCAGGTAGGCTGACACCACGGTAAGCCCGCCTGTTTCCAAGGCGGCACGTCGTGTCACTATATACTGTGCGCAAGCGGCGTACAATCCCGTCACGGCACCGCGCGCGGGCGTGATGATGGCCTGTAACAGGAGAGCCGAGGCGTGCGCTGCCACAGTGCACGCGGAGGCAACGGCGCAGCAGGTCAGCGCTGCTCCTTCGCCTGACAGGTTCTCACCCAACAGTGGCAGCACAGCTTCACTGTTGGGTAACACTGACAACGGTCACTGTGCAGGCAAGGCTGCACACGGTCATATCCTGCCTGTAGATACGCACATCAACTTCTCGATAGAGAGAACTACGGAGAGGAGCTGGAGATGAAGATCTCCATGTCTCTCATAGAACAGGCTCCTATTGGCCGGGCCCACCTGTCGGGGCTCCACACAGTGTAAGCACTCCTCTTGGACTATAAAAGGGAGAGTGCACTCATTAGAAGACAAGGTCCATATAGGTTCAGATAAGATCACGTTCACACGAACACAAGTTCACGCTAAGCTGCATCCAGGCTTACCCAATCAATACAACACCTAAGTGGACGTAGGGTATTACGCTCCGGCGGCCCGAACCACTCTAAATCCTTGTATCTTTCCTGCGTTCATCCATAACCGATCAAGCGCTCCTGAGTCTCCTCCAAACCCATCCTTAACTAGGATTAGACGGGTGCTTTCCGCCACCCGGCTTGAGATTTCCTCCGACAATGTCCATGCCCCAGCCTCTAAACGGCCATAGTTTAATAATGGGGTTCATCACAGATGCTGGTACCATCTGGATCTTCCCGAACCTCTGACATGCTTGACACCCTTTATAATACTTTAAAATAATCTTCAAGCAGGGTGGGCCAATAGTACCCTGATCGCCTAATCAGCCATTTCATTTTGTGAGCCGATTGATGAGTCCCACACGTTCCTTCGTGGACTTCATGTAAGAGCCGATAGGACTCAACCGGCCCCAGGCATTTAAGCAACAACCCTTCCAAGGTCCTGTAAAACATGTCGTCCCCTATCAGGACATACCTCATGGCTTTATATCGTATCCTCTTGAGTGCCCCCCGAGCCGAATCTTTCAAGTAATTGAAGATATTGGCTCTCCAATCTCCCTGGTCCAGTACGTGTACCTGATGATTAGATTCATTGGTTTTGTACCCTGAAGCTAGCTATGCCAAATCATTGGCCTCTGTATTCCGAGTCCTAGGTATCCAATAAAAATTTATGTACCTGAACTGGGCTATTAGTTCCTAGCATTGCACCCACAACGGAAATAGTAGCTCGCTTTCACACCTGTATTCCTCTGTGAGTTAAGAGATTACCAATTTTGAATCCCCGAAGACTTCTACCGCTTCGGCTCTGGCCTCAAGAAGCAACTCCATACCTTTATGCATAGCTTCATACTATGCAAGATTGTTGGTGCAAGTAGTAGGCAATCTGATTGAGAAAGATTATGTTGCCCCTCAATGCGATACCAACAGGATACCAATGCCACATCCATCTCCACAAATTGATCCATCAAAGTACATAGCCCAAGCTCGTACAGAAAGCATTGCTATATTGGTATTGACCCTCTCAGCAATAAGATCCGCTAAGGCTTGCCCTTTGACTTCCTTCGCGGGTTGATATCGGATATCGAACTCTGATAATGCAAACATCCATTTTCCCAATCGGCCTTTCAACACGGGAGCTGATAGCATGTGCTTTATAACATCCGATTTGTAGGTGATGATTACCTCAGCCGATAACAGGATGTGATGAAGTTTGGTACACGTAAAAAATTAACAAAGGCATAGTTTCTCCATATCGGGATACCTTGTTTCCGCATCCAGAATCCTTCTGCTGAGGTAGAATACCACCCTCTCTTTGTTGTCATACAATTGTACTACCACTGATGCAATGGAGGTGTCACCAACTGATAAATATACATAAAATGGCCTATCTTGTTGTGGTGGAACCAGCACAGGTGGTTTCGATAAATACTCTTTAATTTCTTCAAATGCCCGTTGCTGTTCTACCCCCCAGCGGAATTCTTCATTGGTCTTTATTTTCACTAACTCCATAAAAGGTTTGATCCGCCCAGAAAGATTAGAAATAAACCTCCTGACAAAGTTAATCGTGCCAATAAGCTGCTGGAGCTCCTTCTTGGTACAACACTTGAGATCCATTCGGCATACCTGCAAGTCCTGATAAATCCAGCTTCTAACATCTTCTCCACTTCTTTTTTCACTTCAACCAGGACATCGGCTTTCATCTGGCGTGCTCGCTGTTAGAATGGTCGAAATCCACTTTTAAGAGGGAGCCGATGCTCAACTATGCGCCTATCCAGCCCAGGCATCTCTGTATAATCCCAGGCGAAGCAATCGGCATATTCCTTTAATAAAGTTATCATCGGCTCTCGCAGGGATGGATGCAACTTCTTACTAACGAACGTTGGTTGTGGCTTATCCCCAGGACCAATATCTATTTCTTCGAGTTCATCAGCCGACGTGAAACCATATCCTAATTTCCCATCCTCCATTATATCAATGCTGTAGATGGAAAAAGAAGATGGTAAAAAGAATTTTGGTCGATCGTTGAGATCGGCCGCTCCATGTATCCCATTATCTTTCAAGTTTTTACAAAAAGAATAAGGCCGGCTGTCTGCGCAGGCCATCCCATGATGATTATGTAAAACACTTGACATCAAAATCTATATTTCATTTTTTGGGGCCGATTGCAGGAATCGGCCTCCATAGGTATGCTGTGATGACCTGTTTCATGCGATTCTTCTACTCTGTAAGCCAGTGGATAAGACTAGCCTCACCCCGTTTTTTGTAGCCTCAATGCGATCACACCCTTCTAGACTCATCCCTGCAATCGGCTCTTGGTCTTCCGCATCCTAGATGCTCATGGCAGCATGTGAAATTTCAATTGAATCATCTGCCTGGACCACCTCCACCTCGTCGCCGTCCCACTGGATTAAACACTGATGCATTGTGGAAGGAATGCAACAGTTAGTGTGAATCCTATCCCTGCCAAGTAGGACATTGTAGATACTTTTGCTATTAACGATGAAGAAGGAGGTCAGGACAGTCTTATTTTCGATAGTGAGATCCACACTGAGGACGCCCTGAGCTTCTGAAGTCTGCCCATTAAAGTCACTTAGTGTGACATTAGTCTTGATCAGGTCTCCTGTGGATCGCCCCAAACGGCGCAGAACCGAGTATGGCATGATGTTAACTGCTGCCCCTGTATCCACCAACATCTTGTTAATGGGCTGACCATTTATATATCCTTTAAGATATAAAGCCTTTAGGTGCATGTAATTCTTGGCTTGTGGCTTTTCGAATATCACCGGTCGGGGTCCCAAATCAAGCTAGGCTACTGATGACTCCTCGCAGGCTCGAGCATGGAATTCTTGCTGACTTGGGTCGCCACTCCTTTCTGGAAGGGCGTGATTCTTTTTTCTGCACATGTTGGACCTGTTCTGCAGATCCGGTCGTGCTTTGCTTAATGACTCGATGTACTTAGCCTCGGCTTCCTCCAAGCTTCGCAACCGCTGGACCCAGCGCTTCTGAGAACGATTAAGTCCATCAGGGCACCATCGTGGATGATGATATCTGTCCTCCTCTTCATCAAAGTTTTCTCCCCTTCATGGCGACCGAACCCATTCTTGTCGAGTTGGAACAGGCCCTAATCATCGGCAAACCGAGACCCCCTTTGCGTCTGACTTCACAAGTCCGCACTCTGGACAATCCCTAGTAGTAGGCAGCCGATTCATACCAGAATCCCAACAGTACCTGAAAAACGGGCAGTGCCAATGATCACGGGCGTCTTTATGCTTCTTCAAGCGCTTCCCAGTGCGACACTCATATTCTTCTTCCTCGGATTCCCACTGGAGACGCTACTGGTACTGGTACTCGTACTTCCTGAGAAGATCAGAAGAAGTTGGCCGTTGGTTCCTTACATACCATACTTGTTCTTCTGTGACATGCCCTTTCCCTTCTTTTTGGGGCCAATCGCCAGGATCAGCCTCTTTATTCTTGACTTGGTGGCATGACGCTACCCCCACCATGTTGATGCTGAGCGCAAAATCCAGCTGTCGCCTTGCGGACCGGTCATAACTTTCCACCATGTTTACACCAGGAAAAGGCTAAGTGTCGACCTTCATGGCGGTCTGGCCTAAGATCAATCGGCCTTGCTCAATAGCCGATTGGATTTGCCGACGGAGCTCCTTGCAGTCGCTCGTGCTGTGGGTGAAGGAGTCGTGCCATTTACAATATGATCTCCCCTTCAACTCCTGCACCGTGGGAGGTTTGTATCTTTCTGGAAACTTCAACTATTTTTCTTTTAACAATAGGTCGAAAATTTGTTCGACTTTACCCACATCGAAGTCAAACCCTTTTGCAGGCCCAGTTTACTTCAGCCATTTACAGGGCACAGGAATTGTGCCCCGAGTCCACTCTGCGACTGACACTTCTTACTCTTCCCCGGAGTCTTCGGCCTCCTCTGCATCAACCACCGCCACTTGACGCTTGAATTTTTCTTGATACAGCTCAGGATGACGCTGCTTATGCGTCGTCAGCTTCTGGACCAGATGCGCCAAAGAGGTGAACTCTAATTGAAAAGCCAGATCTCTGATCGGCTTCAATAATCCCAATGATGCCAATTCAACTACCTCTTTCTCTGAAATCCGTGTTGAGTAACATCTGTTCTTCACCTCCCTGAAGCGTCGAACGAGTTCCGCCACGGTCTCTCCACGCTTCTGTCGTACCTGCGCCAAATCGGCAATTTCTGCTTCCGTAGCTTCTGAATGATACTGAATGTGGAATTGTTCCTCCAGCTGCTTTCAGGTACGGATAGAATCAGGACCTAATGATGTATACCATCCAAAGGCTGGTCTTGTAAGCGATTGCGAGAAAAACCTTACTCGCAACGGATCCGATACAGAGATCATCCCCAACTGCGCCAGGTATCAGCTCACGTGCTTGATAGAGCTAGAACCTTCTGCTCCACTGAATTTGGTAAACTCAGGAAGCCGATACTTAGGCGGCAATGGGATTAAGTCATAATCGCTCGGATACGGCTTGGTATAGCCGATCGCCCTCCTCTTTGGTAATATGCCAAACTGTTCTCTCAGAATGGCGCTGATTTGCTCCGCTATTTGTGTGACACTCAGGTATTTAGTATTGTCACCCACTAGATTTTGTTATGAAGTTGTGTGCAAAATGTGGTGAAAGTGTGTTTAAAAATTTAAATGATAAGGAAAAGGGTTGTTTATATAATTATAAATTAATATAGGTCCTTTAGTGTTAAATGGGTAAGTATGGAAGGTAGAATTTAAATGTATGAGGGTTGTTTTGCAAAAGTCAAAAACTTACATTTAAATCGTAAATATAGGTGAAACTACACCTAGGATGTAAATGTAGTGTAGTTTCTAAATAGGATTTATGTAAAATTTAGAAACTTTGTTAAGTTTTATATTAACTCCAAATCCTTAGCTCTTCTACAAATGGACCTTAAAACAATGTTGTAGATTTTGATAAACCCTACACTTTTGCTTTTGGGTCCATTTCCATTTGATCTCTGGTTTGAAAGTTACCAAGGCATTACAGTGGGGTCCCTGTCTTTTCTGAAAATTACAACCCGGGCCACTTTCGTCTACCTCTCTCTCCCTCCTCTGCTCCTCTGCCCGACGCTCTGCGCTGCTCCTGCCAGCCATGTGCAGCAGCTCGCAGCCCCAGCGCCGCTCTGCACCAGTCCACGTGCCCTCCCCTGCCTCGCAGCCGCCTTCCCCGACCCCGCGCTGGCCGCCCCTGCTTCCCCCACGTTGCGCCGCCGCTGCCCATGCCGCCACGCGCGCCGCCGGCGTTCCAGCTCCTACTCCCGCACAGTCCCATCTTCTTCTGGACTTCGAGCGTATCCTCGAGCTCCTAACACACTCGCTCTTGCGTTTGCACACACATATTTCGCTCGTTCTCTCTTACTCCGACCACCACCTCGCACCGGACCTCCGCCGCCGTCCTTGGCCACCGTCGTCAGCTGCCTACACCACCCCCGGACCCCGATCCAGTGCTCCTAGAGCACCACCGTGACTCCCTGCAGCTCATCGACCCACCCAATTCTATTTTCTCGCACCCGAGTGTTGTTCCCCACAGTGCCGGTGAGCTCCCAGCTCCGCCGCCGCTCGGCCTCCTGTCGACCCGCCAACACAGAGCCGTCCCACCCTCGCCAAAGGCACCAACAGCACCACACCAATCTGTAGAAGCTCCTCGTTCCCCGCCACCCTCCGGCATCCCAGCTCGCAGAACGCCACGCTGCCATCGCCGCCGGTAAGAACCCTCGCCGCCCCATCGTCGATCACCCCCTTCTGCCCCATCCCCGGCCCAATTAAGCACTGCTATAGCATCACTACACTCTCACGGTGCTCATGTGCACCCTATCTGTCCATGTTCGCCGGCCCCTCATCGGGAACGATGACGTGCCGCCACGGCCGCCGCTATCTCTCATCGCCGGCCTTGCTCCGCCGTTGCTTGTCGAGCACATCACCCACCATCGTGACCAGTAGCTCCTGTAGGCCACGTAGCACCGGTTCTTCCCCGGCCAAACCCTCACCGCCGGCGAGAACGCCGTGGACAGAGCCGCCGGTCGCCGTCGAGAGCCGGCAAGGGCGTATCTGTGATTCTTTTTCTGTTCTAGGGGTCTCTGTGCAAGTAACCGAGGGCCTCTTTGCAAGTCTCTAGTTTAGTGTTAGCTGTCAGCTTGTAAAATTCATAGGAATGTATAAAAAAATCCAAAAATTACCAAACCAGTTTTGTTGGAATCTAGAAATATAAATCTACAACTTTTGTTAATAATGTTTGGTTTGAAACTAAATGTATTTTGATCTATTTCAAACTCAAAGTAAAAGAGTATCTTATGCATAACTTGTGCATATAAACTTATTTCCTTGTAATTTTTGGTATGTAGCTTCTTTATGTCATGGGTAAGCCAGTGTAAAAATTTAAAGCTTAGTATTGCTCTGTAGTTTAAGTTATTTTAAACTTTTGCAAATCAAATTTGAAATGGTTTGAATTTAATTAAGCATGTTCCTAAGGCTTCTATGTTTAGATCTTTTTACCATAACCTAATATGTTGATAGTTAGTTCATAATTAAATTTTCAAGACTTTATAGTTCTATTTACCCAAGATTTGAACTTAAGCTTGAAATTTAAATTCAAATTCTAATGGTTTAGTCTCTGTTTCCAGAAAATTATGAAAAATTCACCATATGCTTATTTATTGAAAATAAACTTAACCACAAAAATCTATAGTCAGAACCTTTATAGTTTTTAAAAATAAAAATCAAATTTGTCCTATTACTTCAAAATAATTTTATGACTTAAGTATAACTAATAACTTGGAACCCAAACCCCCCTTGCTTTATGAGTTTACATTGGTTAATTTATTGGATTGCAACTTTATTGTGAAATAAAATCTTTGACTCAAGCACCATCTCACTTAAATCGTTGCATATCATGTAGAATCAGCAACGCTCAATGACGGAGACTACGAGCTAGTCCTGGAACAAAACCAAGGGTTTTCTAAAGACCCCACAAACGTCCCCGAGAATCTAACTGAAGCTCTGAACCAAAGTTCGGAAATCCTTGACACTCCTGCCCCCAACCCCACTCCAGAAGGCAAGCCCCGATGCATACCCCAGTATTTCAATTTATTATAATTTTACTTACATACGATATATCTTGCATTACGTCTAGGAGTTGAAATGAAACCCTAGATGCATCGAATCCTAGGAACCATTGTATTGTACCTGAGTCCTTATCGCATAGACACTCTGCTAATAGGACCGGTAAAAGTCGGGTGATTTCCTGTCACTCGCGCGATATAGGAGTTGAATGTTTACTATTTTGCAATCACTATAAGGATGATGGACGGGGTCATGTGCAGTAGCATGACTCAGAAAAGTTACCCCGTCTGTGTTGATAAAAGTTGATAAGGTTGCAATGTGTGGTAGTGGTGGCTAAGCGTTTGAAAGTACTAGCCGACATGCCGCGAAATATGGTAAAGCAGTAAGCCTACTAACCAATCGGTCCGAGGAGTGGACATACCTCCCACCACTCGTAATTTGGTTTTTCTCATGCACCAACGTGCGGGAGTACGTTCCGGGTAGTGGACATGAGTACGGTCATGTAGTCGCGCTACAGACGTATGTCCTGCACAATTGGTGTGTGTACGATCCTACAGTCGCTTGTGGTGGCCCTGTTCCACGAGTCGGAATGAAAGGCAAACGGTTGCTTCGGAATTATTAATGGATATTCCAAGCGTGTGAGTTAGGTTTGCCTTGCAAGGTTTGGAAATTCGATTCAGAATCAGCCGTCTCTCGCGGAAATTGAGACTACTTATTCCTTCTGCCACATAGAGTAAGAACTGTAACTATTGTTGGATAATCCTGATGAATGCTAATCTCTACCTTGCTTGTCTAGTATAGGTGCTTACCTAGAATGGATAATTAAATTAGAATTTGAAAGCTAAGATTTGAAAGTAGATCATACTTTTTGTTGCTTTTTAGCTAAAATGAAACCTAGAACCATTTCGAGCCTTCATGAGTCTAATTACAGGCTAAGTATACCCTATCCCGGGTAAGCCTTGCTGAGTATTAGTATACTCAGTCTTGCCAGTCTATCTTTCAGGTATGACCTTCGAGAACTCTATGGATAGCCCTGCATGGTCAACTTCTGTTCCGTTTGGCTGGTCCGTGGAGTGGGATCCCTCCCCGACTGGCAGTGACCCTCCTGAGTGACACCAAGCTTTGGGCTGAGTACGGTGTCAACCTTCGCGACGTGCGTAGTTGCGTGTTTATTTTCCTTCCGTTGTGCACTTGACAAGCCTGTTTAGCTTGTCGTTTTAAACAAAGATTGTTTATTACTTGAAGTTTGAACCGGTTTGTAGTAATGTTTAATATCCTATAATTAAAAGTTGGTGAGCTATTGTGTGGTTGTGAACTCGCCTTCGCGCGAGATAAACCTGCCTCGATCCTGTTGAACCGTGGTTATATCGGGCGAAGACCCGACAGACCAATGGGTTATTCCGTTTGAAGTGCGTTGAGTTATTATCGGCTGCATAGCGATGACTAGCGCACTTGAGCCGGAATAATTCAGGCGGTTCTGCCACAGTTTGTGACCCTGGGGCCGAGTGTGCACTGTCGTGGCTCGGCCCGGTAGCATAAGTTGCCAACCATGCTTGCTTGTCTGCATCCGCTCTGGGAGCCCCTCCAACTGCCCTTTGTATCGGATTATTGCTGTCCGGTATATAGGCACACATATAGCCATGTGGGATCTCTCTGGGTGGCTCGCTGAAGAACTGATGATCCATGGGATCACCACCCACTTTATAAACCACATAAGCTGGAGAACCATGTGACTCCGCAGCTGTGAGCGCATAAGGCAATGGTGGCCTAGTTTGGAACGGCAATTCCCCTTTATGACTCCCCAAGGTAGGCCCAGTTGGAGAGTGCTGATACTTCATAATTTCTTGGACCACACGCAAAGCCACACGCTCGAAAGCGTTGACCAAGCTCTCAGAATGTCGGTGCAATGAGTGAGCCACCGCATAATTTACTTCCTGCCGCAGAGCTCTGGTACGGTCCTTACATGGGACAGACAGATCTACTCCGTCAAGAGCACCCTCGGGCGAAAACTCTTTCCACATGACACCGTGGTGGCGAGTCCTTTCAAAAGAGCCGATGAGATCGGCTTCGAATTGAGTCTTAATTTCATCATATCTCTGCTTGTGCTCAGCAGAGAGCTCCTTGTAGGTGATCGGATCATCCCTTGCCATCCCGTTGACCGCAACTGACAAAGTCGACGAAGATGACGAAGTCGATGAATATGATGATGATGATGATGATGATGATGATGATGATGATGATGATGATGGTCCCACTGGGTGTGCCAGAATGTGTTGTCGGTCAAAACCCACCGGCGAGCGGTGACAGGCAACACGAGGAGCCGAGAGGCTTCCGGGACTGCTGGTGGGCCCCGGTCCCTCGGTCAACGGCCCAGTAATCTGGCGCACACCCTGGCTTGGAGTTGCTAGGCATGCCACCTAACCATATACCTGATCAGGAAGGTGTGATGTATTAAACTCCTGTATGCATAGATACGTATAAAGGTTAGTCCGAGTCGTGATCGGCTCATCACTTCCTCCCCGGCATCAGCTATGAAGAGCCGATTGCATCAATACCGGATCGGATCTATAGATAGGCAACATATGTACTTAATGACAATATAAATCCTGCTTTATAAATATTAATCTAATTCAATCTACGATGACTAAACCTTCACTGCATGATTGGAACATCCTACACGTGATTGAGCCTAACAAATACCAAAAAGCATCGAAACAATCAACCTAAGCAGAGGTCTAAAAACCAGCCAAAGAGCCAATCCCCAGAACAAACTCTTTTCAAGCTGCGATTCGATACTAATCATACTGCCGGAACTTTCAACTCGTTTGCAAGGCCTAATCATGCACATATTAAGATAAATCTCTGATAAACAGAAACTAATCATAACAGATTGGATCTACTGATAAAGATAAAGCAGGACGTGACCATCGCATCCAAGATCGGACGCGATGACCACCAAACACTCATGAGCAACAAACAAGGCACGATCGGAATACGAAGAAAATAACGTTACTCTATGCGTGTTAGGATAACTAGTGCTACTCGCCATCTACAAGGCTTCAGAATGAGAAACATATAAAGAAAACGGGCAAGGGTAATGCTACCCCGATCACACAGAGCATGATCGGGGCCGCACGGCACTTACCCGAGGAAACCCTAGAACAGGGGAGGCGATGCGCCAAGAATTGTTGATGAATGATTCTATCTTTTTTGTCTATTCATGGTACATATTTATAGTCCGTAGACTTATCTTTCTTAACCAACCCTAACCAATCACGACACGAATCTTAACTACCTATATCTATATTTACACGGCCTCTCTGGCCCCAAAACATCCGCACCAGGTCCAATTCGCAAGCCCATTATAGTTATCCTCCAAGCCCATCTTGCTCCATGGCCCACTTCCGGCCCGTCCAGATTATGGCGATAACAGAATTCCATTATCATCATATCTGAAAGCTTCTTGAACTACCTGATGCATGTTATGGTTTAAACTCTTGAACTACACTGGGATTCTGAATCTTTATTAGCTGATATATATATATATATATATATATATATATATGATGCTGTTTTCCCGTGGCAACCCCATATGGTGTATCCACGCAGCATTCCATGGCATACTAAGTGATCATACACTACAGGTTGCTTTTTTAACAACATGTTGACACACTTGACACAAGGACATCTAATCTTTGCACCTAATTTTTTTCCCTCTGTATGCAAACTGAAGAAAACCCTGTACCCCAGCAATGTAGTCATCACTTGGTCTTTTAGAAAGCAATAACCTCTTTATAGCGGCTAAGTCCATTAATCCAGTGTGAAGAGAGTACTCTTTGTATGCTCTGCCTCTGAAATTTGATAGCCTGAAATAATTATGAATGACTGAAGTGAGGGAAATAATATGCATTTGATCAAGATAAAATAAATTGAGTACACATTGATGTCAGGACCTTAAATAACAATTGAACTGGTAGGCACTGGTACGTACAGAGTAGAAGAAATCAATATAGCTAACAATGATTGTAATATTCAGTCTTTATACATACACTAGTCACATGGTTTCTTAACCATATGCAGCGATTTTGGTTCTCTGGATTTTAAAGTAGTCTCACATGGACTGAACATTTGCATGTTTCATTTAGATTGAACATATGCATGTGTCACATGGACTGGACATTTGCATATTTCACTTAGACTGAACATATGCATGTGTCAGATGGTGAACAGTTCAGAGGTTTCTTAACCATATACAACAAGTTTGGTTCTCTGAATTTTAAATTAGTCTCACTTGGACTGAACATATGCATGTGTCAGATGGCGAATAGTTCATAGTTTGATCCACATATGCAGCAGCAAAAATCAACTAAGTCTACACCATATAAGTAGAGGTATTAATGTAAGAAATTGATTACTTCTATTATATCCAGTCTCCAACAAAATTTAAAAAAGGAAAACTGCATTAGTGTTACCTTATTCTTTTCACGATAGACCTGCAAAGAATGATGACCAGTACATTTCCATCCCACTCATCTCTATCACCAGGTAGAACTATTAATTTCTCTTATCAATTTTTAGGCTGTCATAGTATGACTACATGGCACATTACAAAGTCAAATATTAGTGTTATCACAGTATGCAAGTAGAAAGAGCAATGAGCCAGAACATTACCCACCTAATTTCTATGAAGAAGGTCATCAGGTGTTGAACTTTCAGACTTGGATCAAAAGATCAAAACTTTTAGACTTGGATCAAAATGATTAATTAGGTGTCTCCCAGCACGATAATCTGATAAACCTACTTGGATGCCTGAACATTATCTTGGGACATTGTGTGGCTGAGATGAGTAACGAGAGAAGCCAAAGATAATAGGGAAAGAGAAGAGGAATGTACAAGCTATGGATCGAGGATGGACTCCTTCCAAACCCTAGCCGCCTTTGGGGTGGTAAAGCTCGATTTTGTGATGGGAATCAGGACCTGGGAGGGCGTTGGAGAAAGATCCATTGATCTTGTTTCACGATTGGGGCATCAGCGACTTGGCAAAACAGGAAGGCTGACATGTACCTCGAACTCTAGCTCGAACTCGAACTTAGATACACGCAAAGCAGGTCCGACTCGAGCTCTATAATGTGTCCGACTCAAATAAAGACCCTGTCGTTCAACTTGAGCTCAAATTACATGTTCGAGTCAAAGAACCTATCCAACTCGAGGTCAAATAATGTGTCCAAGTCAAAGAACATGTCCAACTCGAGCTCAAATAATGTGTTCGAGTCAAAGAATCTATCCAACTCGAGCTCAAATAATGTGTCTGAGTCAAAGAACTCAAAGAACGTGTCAAACTAGAGCTCTATACAAACATGTCAAGGAAGGTCACACACGGGTTGGAAAAAAAAGAAGCTTACTGACATATATATATACATAGGGAATTGATATAGTTTCTGGTTTGACCATGGTTTGGAGAATTCCTTGGTCAGTAACTTTGCTCATTTGAAGATCTTGCGTGGCAAAAACAACTTTGTTGAGAAAAGGTTTTTGAGCTAATCCAACAAGCTTCTTTCATCTTTATGGGAGTTTGACACATGAAAATTACATCTTTATGGGAGTTAAAATAAACAGAAGCCATATTATTTATGGCATACCACATTTATCAGGAGCACTATCACATAACAACAACATTTCTAGCTAGTACCCTTCAGTTTTGGTACACATTTTTCTCGTTATTGGTACCTAACTTTTGTCACGAGTGTTTCCCTCCAAATTTTTACCGAGAGATTGGTTTCCCACAGAAATTTCCCACCAAAAAAAGTTCAGCCCCCCACCTCCCGAGACAAAGCCTGCAGTTCAGTTACATCTCTCCTCCCGACCTCCCTCTATTTGACTCCATCGCGACCTCCCTCCAATATCATTCTCACCTCTGATCCCAAGTGTGACTAATACTGCTCTGGATGATGCTCACCTCCTGATCATGCTCACCTCCATTTGCAAGTACCAGCTCTAGATCTTCTCGTCAATCTGACCCTCCAGCACTTGATCCACACCATCTGACGAATTCACGGTGCAGCACTGAGAATGACTCCATCATCCCCTACGGTATGCCATGTCTCATCCCATCCCCCTCATCCTCATGACAACTCAATTGGATCTTAATTTACAGCAGTTCTCAATTTAAAGAATCATCTTCTAATCCTTCTACATGTGTGCAATCAAAGCATCATCTTTGCCTCCCTCCAGTTAACCCTAGCTATTTCGATTCAGTTTACTTATCATAATAATGCTGTCAAAATTCTGATCCATTGTCATCTAAAATTATGCACGGCATATTGCCTTCTGATATATCTGATTCTGAAGCACTTTTGCTGCTAATGCCATTCCTGTTTCTTGGAATATATTGTAGACAAGGATTTATTTTAATATTGCTTATTTTTTTTGACATTTCCTTCCTCAAGATACTACAATACTTTATCTTTCATGAAACTCTAGATGTAGATAACATAACATTCTGACTATTTGCAATGCATAGTTCAGTGTCATGATCTGTTCTATTAACAATTATATTCAGTTGATACTCTTAATATTTTTCTAACCATATTATCTTCTCCCTCGGTGCTCATTTGACATTAGATTGTGCTGCCATGGCTTCGGATATTTGGACCTTAGATCTTGAATGCCATGGAGCTGCTGCAGGACAGGAATATGTGCAAAGGGAAATGGACAGAGATGAGATATGTTATTTCAACTTAATTGAGTTCATCGAGGAATATGGGTTCAACGCAATAGACTATCTATACCATAAGAAAAGAGATAGTTTGGTTGCAATACAATCGGATGCTGATGTGATGGAAATGCTTAAAGAAAATGAGAGGACGAAGAAGGTTAGCTTATTTGTAACAAGACAGAGAATGGCCATCATTTCACCAACCAAATCTGCACCAAATAAAACTAAGATAGCTTGACTTGTGTATGTTTGAGCATCCAAATAAAACTTAAGCATGGTAGCCATTCTGTTTTTTTACATGTCATTTTCTTTGAAATTACTGTGTTGTTCATCCAAGCATTCAATCACATAGGCATCATACTGAACATGTTTTGATTTTTACCACATTTAATTATAGGGAAAAGGGGTACAAAGCAAAAGCAGAGCATAAATATAATTCAAACAAATGCAGAATATGTCAATGAAATTGACCAGCAGCATGATGAACCACCAGGTACAGATGTGAAATATACTTGGATTACTCTAATACATGTGGATTGCAATACTAATGTCAACTTATTTCTTGTAGGTGACGGCGATGACATAACCATTCGAAAGAGAACCGTTTTGGCACATGTTTGGAATCTACCTGAGGAAAAGCGAATACTAGTAAAGTGCAACCAGCTTGGACAACCTATTGGAAAGGAAGGTGGTCTTTTAGGGCAATTTTTAGGGACCATAGCACAAAATGGTGGGTATTGTCCTGTAGATGTCAATGATTGGAGAAAGGTCAAGAAGGATAGTGCTGAAACAATACTTCAATGCATCCAGGTATGCTACGTTTTACAACATATATAGTATGCTGAAACTATACTTCAATGCATCCTTGCTCATAGTATGGCATGAACTTTAAGTATGCTACATTTAGGTCGAGCTGCCAACTAGTTAAATTTACTCATTACATCTATATGATTTTAGACAAAGTTCTTGTATCCTCACTTGTGTGAGAAATGGATACTAAAGTCAATTGGGAGATTGGATAAAGTACAAGGAAACATTAAAAAATAAGCTACTTAATCCAAAGAAGAAAAAATCAGCTTTATGCAAGCTCTGTCCAAATGATATTGATGAAGATCAATGGAAATCACTAATAAGATATTGGAAGTCAACAGAAGAAAAGGTAAGTAAAGTGCATAATAATTTATGGTATTCCCTTTTTATTTATTAAGATGTCCAGTATTTATAAATTTAATATAATGCAAGCCCTTAGTGACATGAACAAAAAAAGTCATAAATGAAGAAGACAACACATACAGCAGACACAAAGAGTTATGCTCGTTGGTCCGAGGACTTGGTGAACCCCTATTATATGTTCAATATGTTGCTTTATTTTTCTCTTATCATTATTTTATTGGCATCTTTTTAGAGGCGAACTAATCCCACAAAAAAACCACCACATAGAGCGAAAGTTTACCTAGCTACTCACCGAAAAAGGATCAAGGGAACAGATGAGCCTACGGTATGTTATTTACCACACACACATGCAAATATCAAGTTCCTGTCCTTAAGTAACAGGAGTATTATGTTTGTGCGTTTCCACATACGGGTGCAGTTGGAAAATATCATAGATAAACAACCAAAGTTAGCACAAAATAGCAAGGGAAGAGTTGCATGGGAAGGTGATGTGTTACATCAAGTATTAGGAGAAGAGAAACCTGGACAAGTACATGGCATGGGATTGCTTCCCGTTCCTAAACAAGTTTATGGCCAAACAACACGCCATTTCAAGGACATTAATATAGCTACAATAGATGGGTCATCATCTGATGCAGAGACACATATGTTGGAGGAAATAAAGCAACTCAAAGAGCATGCAAGAAATCAAGACAAACTTATTGAAGAACTCATAAACAAGAAGGGACACCAGGACAATGAAGGACCAACAACAAAGGTACCATTGTCTTTACCTTGACTCTGTATTCAGTTGAGGGAACCAGGAAATAAATTTAGGGGGGTGCAGCAAAATAATGTAGATATCTCGTGCTATGTGTATATGCCAAAAAATATAGTGTTTACTGATGCAAAAAAAATATAGGGACTAGATGTATGTGTAATCAAAATTTCACTATTTGTACCATCCTGTTAGAATAATCCTATCAAGCTACTTGTCTTTGGAGAACAGAACAAAAAAGTCCTAACGACTAAGGGTTTCAAAAAAAATTTACCATGCTAGTTAGGCAATTGCTGGCCTCCTGGTTCAGCCACTATCTATATTGAAATTGTACTAAAATTTTATATCCTTTTTAGGCCAATTGCATATCAATTGATCATGGCAACTTTTAGGAACCTGCAGTGCATTCTAGCAGAAAGGTATACTTTTCCATTTTTCATGTTTTCACATTCACATAGTATAATCTATCTTGGCTTTAACATTGTTAAAAACTTTGCAGAGAGTTCAATGTGCTCAACCAAACTGTGGAGATGCATTATTTAACTATAGGGATGGATTGGTAAAATTTACTCCTAGCATACATGTGTATGATAAATTGTACTGAAATAAAAATACAAGTTAATCTGAATAAACTGATGATGGTGATCTAATTTTTTCGAACACAAAGGTTAGCATATTGTTACTTGGATTTAACTGCAATCAACTCTTAGATGATTATATCTATATATTTTGGAACTAGTGTCAAGATGATGCTAATTACAAGGAATTATCCCATCACCGAGAAGCAGAGCCATCATCCCCATAGTGTTCCACTAATTATTCAATACAAAAGGAGGTACATTGCTCCTGCTGATTCATTGAAAAATGATATATTAGCCATGCAATATTTCATTCATTCAAGAATTTAATTATTGAACTCCCTACCATTGTATAAATGCATTGGTTTTTACTTGCTTTCGGATTCATGCATATACTCAGAATTCAGGTGATGTTAGGATAACAAGAAAAATAAAGGTATGTAATAATCACACTTCTCCATTCATTACAGCAGTATTTTTACCAAAAATATTGAATGATTTTGTATCTTAATTCAAAGGCTAAAAATCAACATGAAGCACTCCAAGATGCTGCCATAATGACACAACATGTTGCAGCTCATGACAAGGCCACAAGCCATAAGCATCCAAAATATACACCATCTCTTTCAATTAAGGTGGGCAAACATAAAGGCAATTGTTCAAACTGGTTCTTTTTATACAACTAATGCTTCGTGGTCAGCAACTAATCAGTGGGTGACTATGTTAATTCGTTGGATCCACAGTGCTACTTAAAACTGCAAAATATCCAAATAAGACAATTGTGGCATATGCAACAATTTTGAGCTCTAGTCCAAAAGCAAATGTTGGTGGAGTTGAGATTGGAAAATAGTTCTACAAAGTGCATATCAATCATCCAACTATACAAGATGAGCCATTAGTAAGGCCCATGCCTGGCTGCAAAACCATCGGTAATGCTCATGCCAAAGGAACACCAATTGCTTGGCCATTGATTTGTGTATGTTATGACTACCTTTCAAAATATTTTACAACTACCTTTTACTAGGCAGATTGAAATGATTAATGTTACAAAAACTTTTCAATATGCAGGTTGAAATGACCAATGGTTGAAGCCGTACAATTGAAGCAAAAGAATGGATCAAAAGCAATGAAATTCCAGAATATGACATATTTATATTTACATTTCATTTCTAGTAGTACAAATTTGTAGCATCCACTGCTATGTACATTTGCTCTCTGTGATATTTTGTAAATATACTCCTACATGATGTGAACAAGTATTATTTTCCCTTCCTAAAATCAATGCAGCTTCCTGTGATTATCGAAAATTGTGGGTTTGTGTGATTGTGTAATATGTCATATTCCCTCGGAAAATTACATGAATCAAAACATTATATATGATATATGGAAGTGTATAATATTTTATTATTTTAAATTATGGATGTGTTACAATAGGTAAAGCATGTGTTACAAACCATATGTTATGAAAATTCAAAACTATGTTCTCACAAAGTGTCACTACCATAATATATAAGTGTTCCTAGAGCTCAAAAATATGTTACACAAGAGAATCATTGTAACCCATACAAATGCTCCAGTATATCAATAATTGTGTTACAGAGTAGTAACAATTTTTTCTATGAAGAAGAACACATGTCTTGTGTTCCAGTAGATCAGGGAGTTGTAACATCAAACATAGTAACACAAACAATATGTGTTGCTAGAAGACCTAGTAACACATTTATTAAGCTATAGTAACACAAGTTGGTGTTACTAAAACTATGTTCTGTAGTAGTGCCATCAGAACTAAAGAGTACTGCCAATATGAAATTGAATAGAAAACAAAACAATGTTCCACCAAAAATTTTGCTAGGCAACTATATGTCGGGCACTAAATAAAGCAACTAAAGAGTCTGTGTAGCTGGTGACTGTGGTGGGATGTTACCACGGTTTATTAGAGCCCTTTTGCTTTAGACTTTACTCTCTACCCTTCATGTTCAAAATATATAACAGTTAAAGTTTCTGAACGCCTGACTGTGTAAATTGTAGAACAAAAGTGAATTGTGGAAAAAGATTGAAACATGTATACACAGATTGCACGGTGTGCACAATAGGAAAGTGACACGTTAACAAGAGCTAACTAACCAACTGACGACAATTATATTGTATATATTAATAAGCACAATACCAAATGATCTGTGTCCGTGTGCGTATCGACGCGGTCTTAATCAACTGTGGACTGGTTGAGATGCGACACCGTCGGTATGTGGATATGGACCATGCATATGTCAGGCTGAAGCGTCAAACTGATTGATATATATGCAAACATATCCATCAAACAGCTGTGTGCAGTATAGTTTGACCAACAAACCGAAAGGGCACCGTGTGTGTGCAACCTCTAGGGTAGTTGAGTGGTTCTATCACGACCATCGCTTTCAAGAATGGCTATAAATAGCAAAGATCATTAGTATTCTCTTTTTTATTTATTTACAATATTTATTTTAGTAGAATATTGTCCTTTTTTTGAAATAAAGTTGATTAATACTGTCCTGATTTGGACAGAACTCGATACAAATTCCTTGAAGAGGAACAAACCAGTTTATCTACGTCGGCCCTACCTTACCTGAGGTTTTGGCATTCTTCCCTAAAACTGCTGTTGGTGAAAAATGCATCTTTACTAATTAATGCACTCTCTCTCCAATTTACAAATGAGTAGTTTAGGTTTGCCCCAAGTCAAACTCTTCTATCTGTGACTATCAGGAGCAAAAAGGTACAAATAGTTTTAACATAAACTTTATTAAAAAGTAGTTTCATAATATATATTATCTTTTCTATTTACTCAAAATAATATTTTCAAGGGAGTATTTTAACAGTGACGTGCATAGTTTTCTAGGAAACAAATACATAATCTGATGTAGTACTTGTTGCCATGCGCTAATTATGATGTGACATCCTTGTACTTAGTAGGTTTAATATGCAAATTACGACATATATTCTTGATCTGCAGGAGACCACAAATCATTATTCTTCACCTTTTTGTTTGCTCTTGTGTACAGTGTGGACCAGGCCCTAAAAATGGTTGACTGATGTCGACTACACCTGGAGGCTGAAGGAATTGAATTAATTAGTGTGAAGATGTTTTTTACACATTCTTTAGATTTTTGACATGTTTGTATAGCTGTCAAAACAAATACAAAGAGTTTCCATGCCGACATACAACTAAAAATGCAGCAAACTTTATTATATCTAACGTATTATACCCTTCCAACTGCAACTGCATATATATAATACCACGCAGTTGGTTATTACTTGAATAGCTTGGATGTTACTTGACATTGAACCTTCTTCCTTGTACGTCATGTTCGTTGAAACGTAAGTCACTCATTATCGTTGAGTAATCATACTCAGGGGCCGGCAGGAGGTCACAATTTAAGGTCGCTAACAAAGGAGTTGTTAAGAATTAGCAGCACTAGATGTTTGTTTGTGTTGCTACATCCATCATCTGTTAACAGTCTCTAGGTGGCCGATCACAGTTCACAAGCCACAAACCAACGGCTACGTTGTCGCCGCACGCGCAATTGCAGTTAACTGCCGCGCGCATCTTAGTTTAGCTTCATTGAATTCTCAGCCATGGTGATGGGACGTGTAATTGCGCCCAAAATCACACGTCAGTGGCAGTTGGAAGGTTTGGCTCCAAGCAGTTGGAGATGTATATTCCTGACCAGCACCTGAAGTCGACGCGGCCACGACAAACCGCGGTGTTACAGGTACACCAATTATTGAGTAGTGACAATATATAGACGATTTTCATTTTCTCTCGTAAAGAATGGATATCAGGACCAGAGCTTAAAGTATTCCCTGCATTATATATATGTACGCTAGGCGCCATGGCATTTTACCCCTGGCCACTCTAGCGAGGTTGCTTACTCCAAAGTTAGAGTAGGTAGCCACCCTAGCCTCCTCCCGTTCCCGCAAAGAATGGATATAAAATATTGAACTATTTTTTTCGACGAACAACACTGAACTATTTATAATTTCAATTTAATGGAATCAAATTTGTTAATATTACTTGCTCCTTCATGCAAATGCTCACTTTCAGGTGGTTGTACAAACACCTATGGATACATGTGGTTTTAACCGCCTATGAAGATGATCTTTGAAGTAGTGCAATACTTTTTTTGAGAGGAAAGTAGTGCAATATGTGGGACAATGTATTGAACTCTTTACGGATGATGGTGTTTGCCAACAACCAATATATAGATACATCTGGAAATTGAAACCTATAGAGATTGAAGTCTTTGTGTTGTGCTACATGATAGTGAGACTCAAAATGAAAACAATTTAGTCTAAAAGACAGTGGAAGGGCTAGACACCTGATTGTTTTCTAATTTAAATGACTAAATTCAGCCCATTTTCTTTAATTGCCAAATAATGGCTCTCGGTACAAGTCTCTTGGTTTGGCACCTCCATGCTCATCATGTGTTTGGAGATTAGCTTAACGGGATTAACAAAAAAAAACTTAAAGTGCCAAATTTTGGTTAGGGCAAGTGCTATTCTTAGGCAGTATGGTTAAGTAGAAGTGAAATTATCTTTCACATATCAAAAGTTCGGTCATCTATGCATGTGATCTTCAAAGGCACATAACAGACTCGCTTTTGGTCTCTTTCGCAAAAGGACTCTGATATCTTATCCTACGGTTCGTCCATGAAAAAAAAAGAAAGGAATTTATTTGTTTATTTTTTTGAAAATTAACCAGCTAACCTACCGTACGTGTTCGTCCGTGGAAAAAAAGGAAAAGGATTTGTTTGCATTTTTAAAAAAGAATAAGGCACTAAAAAGAAAAACACAGGTTGGATAGCACAGCTAAGCAACAACAAAGCTAACAAATCAACGTTAAGTAAACTTGTAAGCACCACAAGTCACGCCACCGCCGACTTGCATGCCGCAGCAACTAAGCCCTTTGCCTTGCGATAATTAATTATTACCCTAGAGATGCATGAAGTTTATGGTCACCCCAAGATGGAGCAGCCGAGCAGGATGTATGGCATCCATAAATCATAGATGGAAGATGATGATTGGAGGTCGTCATGTATATTAGCAGCAGGGGCCCCAATCAGATCCAGAGAAGGATTTTGTTCCGTGCCCTAGCAGTATGAGTCGTAATAAGTGAACAAACTAAAGCGCAAAACGACAAATTAAGCTGTGTATGCTTGGGAAGGCTTCATCATCATTTGGAGCATACTTATATATATCTTGTGAAATATAGTAATTAAGGAACCAATGCAGTGAGCCAGCCGGCCGTAGAGTTGATTTGCATGGATGACAAACAAGTACCAGTGCTAGTTACTCCTTCCGTTCTAAATTATAATTTATTTTAGCTTTTCTAGATATATATATTTTAGCATCTAGATGTACTCTATGTCTAGATGCATACAAAAGCTATATATCTAAAAGTTTCATAACGAATTGTAATTTAAAACGGAGAGAGTATATACTTACTATATATATATACATAATATATAATATACTATACTAGTAATAGGCTAGTACAGTCCATTACGTTGGATTGGTTTAGGAGACCAGTTAAATAAAGAAATATAAATTAATAAATAATCAATGCAGGATTTGTCCGGTCAATTGAACTACCACTCCAGTAGAAACGGATAGGGATGCACTATCGTCGCCCGCTACTGAAATGGCGCGTGGTGAGCTAATTAAATAAAGTTGGATGTTACTAAATTACGGCCGGTCGTATCATAACTATTTGTACGGCTATCTCTTTTTTTATATAGAGCAAATCATCATACGGGTAAACACACTAGATATCTGCATGCGTGAGGGATAAGGGATGGAGGGAGAAAAGAAAAATGACGGATGATATCATCACATGCATGCGTATATGCGAAGAAGAAAAGAACGGATATACATGTGCATGCGCACAATTTCAAATACAGAAAAGACCATACTTTTAAAATTGAGCGTCCAAATTAAAATCCGGTGACATAGCTGCGCTCGTTTCAATTAGAGTTTTAAAATAAGATCCCACGTCACAATGTTCAATAATACTTTTTTCAAGAAAATACCATTTAATGTATTCAAATTTGCTTATGACTTTTGCAAAATTGTTTATGGCGTTACGAAATGTTGCTTGACTCGTCTGAGTTCAATTAAGTAGATATTGATGGTGATACTAAGAAGATAGATTGGATGGTGTTATTAAAGGATGATGGTCAACAATTATGTTGGAGTAGGTGGGTATTTATTGCATGATAAGTGATAGGCAACTTTAGCAAATTAATTGAGCATTTTTAATAGTTTATGTAAATAATTTTTATATTTTAAAAAAATATTATCGAAACATATGCAAATGACGTCTTATTTATTTTTCAGATCTTTTTAAAAAAATAGTTGTGCAATCAGAATTTGAATTTGATGGCTAGTTCAAGAACTAGAACTTTTTAAATTTTGAAGTTGATTGTACCTGCTGTCATATGAGATAAGAACCCTCCACTCCGATACGAGCCAATCCATTTAAGTGTGCGCACCAATAAATAAAATTACAAAATTACAGCCGTCTGCAGTGAATTTATTAAAAAAGTTATAGTTGGTAATTGATTGCCAAGTGCCGTGGTGGTCAAAGTTAGCTCGTAGGTGCCTGACAACTAACAACCAGCACGCCGACGCAACTGCATATAATTGTCGCTCCCTGTTCGGCCTGATCATCGAGCTTGTGGATAGGCTTCCACGGCCTGCTGGCGTGCACCGACGGATTTGTATATATTATTGTTTTTTAAAAAATAAATATTATTATATTTTGTGCTCTCATGGGCATGAACATGTGTTGCGTGTGGGGTCGTAGCTACTAGCTCGTGCCTTACAGAGAGTGAGAGAGAATTATACATGCTCGGAAGTGACCAAGAGGGTCGTTGCTGCCTAGATTCCATCCATCATCAAAATAACAAAACCAAATTGTGGTACACCCGCGTACGCGTGTACAACAGGACAGAAAGTCCAGCTAGTTCGTTGATTGAGCATTTGGAGGGTTCCGTCTCATGTTCTTCCTCCAAACTCGATCACCACGGCACCATGTATTTTTAATCCGGCTTTCAGCAGGAAGCTTGAAGACGAGTAAGTGTAACAAGCGAGTTGGTAGCACTGCAGCTATAGTTGGCCATTCGAGCCGTCCAGGTGCGGCACGATCTGGGACTGAATTGGCGCGGCTCGATTGGTCCCATTACTTATTGGTAATGTGTCAGGCCGGCCCACATGCCGAGATCTCGGTCTAAACACAGCACGAAGACCTGTTATCCGTGCAGGGCCGGCCCCATATTCCAAGCTCTGCGTGCTATGCCGGCTCGTCATCCGGCATCCTATCCACCACCTCATCTTCCCAAAATTTTACCATCTATTTCAATTTCACAAGTAAAAATTTAAAATGTTCACACATTCAAACATACACATACGCATAGACAGAAACATACACATCCAAACATTCACACATGCACATTGACAAGAAAAATATATAATAACTTGACATGTTTTATTTGCTGGCTCATTAAAAATCTTTGTAGGTAAAATCTCACATCTCGTGAGGAGAAAATCCTACAAAAAAAAGAGTACATCCAGCTCTAAATTGTACAGATACATCGGTTCAAGTTTTGAATTACATGTCCACACGTGTACACCACAGACCATACTATTGTTGTCGTCAAAACCCGCCGGCGAGCAGTGACAGGCAACACGAGGAGCCGGGAGGCTTCCGGGACGGCTAGTGGGCCCCGGTCCCTCAGTCAACGGCCCAGTGATCTGGCGCGCGCCCTGGCTGGAAGTTGCTAGGCGTGCCACCTGACCCTGCACCTGATCAGGAAGGTGTGACGTGTCAAACTCCTGTACGCACAGACATGTGTAAAGATTAGTCCGAGCCATGATCGGCTCATTACCTCCTCCCCGGTATCGGCTATAGAGAGCTGATTGCATCAATACCGGATCGGATCTTTGGAACAGGCAATGTATATATATGCTTATCAAAATAAATCTTGCTTCATAAATATCAATCTAATCCGGCCCACAATAACTAAGCCCTCACTACACGATCGGAACATCTTACACGTGGTTGAGCCTAACAAATACACAAAAACATCGGGACAAACAACCCAAACAGAGATCATAGAAACAACCGAAAAGGCGATTCCTAGAGCAACCTCTATTCAAGCTACAAGCCGATACTAAAACATACTGCCGGAACCTTCAACTCGTTTGCAAGGCCTAATCATGCACATATTGAGCTAAATCTCCGAAACAAATAGAAACTAGCCATAACAGATCGGATCTACTGATAAAGACGAAACAAGACAACCATCGCACCCATGACCGAACACGACGATTAAGCACACGAGAGCAACGAACAAAGCATGATTAAGATGCAAAAAGAATATTATCACTCTACGCGTGCTAGGATAACTAATGCTACTCGCCATCTACAAGACTTCAGAACGAGCAACATATGAACAATCGAGCAAGGGTAATGCCACCCCGATCACGTAGAGCGTGATCGGGGCCGCATGGCGCTTACCCGATGAAAACCCTAGAACAGGGGAGGCGATGCGCCGAGAGTTGTTGATGAATGATTCTGTCTTTCTTGTTTATTCATGATACATATTTATAGTCCGTAGACTTATCCTCTTTAACTAACCCTAACCAAACACGACACGAATCTTAACTGCTTATACCTAAATTACACGGCCTTTCTGGCCTCAATCACCTGCACAGGGTCCGATTCGCAAGCTTATCGTGATTGTCTTCTAGGCCCATCTTGCTCCATGGCCCACTTCCGGCCCGGTCAAATTATGGCGATAACACATGCCCCCCCTGGTTTCGGCAATGGTAATTCCGAAATCAACTATTTTAAAATCGCCACGACCCTTCGGCTTCCGATCCATACAGCCATGCCCTTTCGACTTCCAACGGATGTGACTGCTCTGAATCAGTCTCTTAGGGAACTGTCACGGTGCCGATTCACTTCACCTCTCTGTTTACCTTTATAAACTTACCCCCGGCATCTCCCCAATCATCTTTCTCTCTCAGCCATTAGCCATTACATTTTTCTCTTCTCTCTTGTTATGGCCTCTTCTTCTTCTGCTTCCTCCGTCATCTCCTTTGAATCTAAAACCTCCCGAGAGCCAACTCCAGAATATGATCCGATAGCGGCTTACGAGGTCCGTGCTCCCTCACACTGGGATGCGGAAGAATGGGATTTCCATTTCCAGTCAGAGGATGACGAATCTCTAACTGACGGCGAGGATCTTGCACTCCTCTTCGGAGCCGAGCTGGAGGAAGACGCAGACGATGTATCTTGGGGGGAAGACCTTTCCTCTTCAGAAGAGAAATTCGATTCCTTTTCCTCCGACGAAGACCCGATGGCAGGTAACTTCCTCTTTGGCAGGTCCTCAGACGAAGCTTCCGACGACACCGAGGACGCTGAAGATGATGTCAGCTTCACCAACACCAGCAGCGAGAATGATGACAACAGTGACAACAATAGCGATGATAGTGGTGCTAGTGTTGCTCCGCCGACCAAGCGCCGCAAAACTACTGGCGTGTACTGGTGGTAGACTGTAGCACCACCATTAGTTTGTTTCAAAGAGCAGTTAGCTCTTCTTTTGTACTTACTTGCTTACTGTGAATGGAATCTTCTTTGTATCACTAATTTTCTTGCACATAACAATCTGCTCAAGAGCCGATGGCAACGCATCGGCCTTAGAATATACCAATCCGGATCCGAAATAACCTTCCAATTTACTTTACCCTCTGCCGGACCTCAAATCCAAAGCAGATCTCCGGTGGTTCTGGAATCCAGGCTGACTGCGCACCTCTTTTGCTCATAAACCCTAGCCGCAAAATCCTCCTCTGCTCCTTGAAACGCACACTCGATCCTGCGCCGCCAACCTTAGATCTACTCTCCAAGATCTCGATTCCAGACTCCCGATGGCGGAATCTTCGAACACCGCCGCCGCCGTCTTCGGCCTGAAGGTAAACTTCGACCCCCATTGATTTAATGCAGCAACCGTGAAATTTACTGCGTGGTTAAATGACTCTTTCCTCGGCAACATTGTTTTCTTGAGGTATTTTCAGGCTTCCGATATCTTCTTACCACACCCTTCTTCTCCCAATTCTTACTGCCTCGGGCCTCATTCCTTCGAGAAGCCCATAGATCTGATTTCATCCGAAGCCAATCGGATCCCTTTCGTGAGTCAGGATATAGACCTAGAGTCTTGGTCAGATAGCCTCCGCGCTTGGCCAAATCCTTCTGAAGGTTGGATAGTTTGGTATAACAGAATGGCGGATGCCTACCAGCCCCTATGGGAATCCATCAGGATAGCCGATGCCCTGTCTATGTCCCTTTCTCCTCTTGAAAATGATGAGAACCTTCTGAAGACTATCGGCTACTTCTGGTCCGATGCCTTGAATTGTTTTCTTTTTGGGCATGGTCCGATGACACCAACGCTGCTGGATGTCATGATGATCACTGGCTTAGACATATCATCAGCTTGTCCCTCTGCTTACAGACTCTCTGTAGTCCCCTTTAAACTGTCTTCCAAGGCAGAATATACTAACTGGAGTACATACTTGAGCCAACACCAGAAAAGCAAGGGTCCTGTATCGGAGAAGGAACACACGGCCTTCCTAAACTTGTGGCTTGAACATTTCCTCTTCTGTGGCCCATCCCTTGCTCCTACTAAGAATTACCTCTCTCTGGCTTACGAGCTAGCTAAGGGTCACCCTGTTGGCCTTGGTAAATTATTCCTTGGGAAACTTTACAGATATCTTCACCTGACGACTTCGAGCCTTTTTTCGCAGAAAAAACTCAGAACTGGTGGTCCGTGGTGGTTCATCCAGTTATGGGCTCATCTTTACTTCCAAAGCTCCATCCCCAATTTCCCTTCTCTAGTCGGCAATTCTTTTCCTGACCTGAGTGGGAGACAGATTAGATGCACTAGCTTCGGGCAGGCTCTGTACAGTCTTCCCGGTGGGAAATTGAACCCCCAGACGCCTTACGTTGGTTCAGGGTCTTTTACCGAGGCCTAGACGGCCCAACCTTTCTCCCGTACATTGATTCTGAACTTTTTGAGAACCCGGCCATGTTCCGCCTAGCTGATTTTGACAATGACGCTGACACCAAGCGTCTGTACTCCATTATGGTCCGGCCCTGTCTTCTTCCGGTTGGCATGAGCACTTCCAATCGGATTATGAAACTAGGGTATGAGTTTTACCAGCCGGTCGTAGCAGCCCGGCAGCTTGGTCTTGGACAAGTACCTCCTCACTTCCTTCTTCATCTCTTGATGTCAAATAGAGTAGATCTCCCTGATGCTATGACCGCCGAGAGGTGCTACAGTCTTTTTTCAGACCTTCTCCTGTCCGCCCCCGCCAATCTCGCCTTCACTTCCTCGGCTGTCGATTTTGGGGGGTGGTGGTCGATGTGGAAAACTCACGTTTTCCGAAGAGCTCTGGGTCCGATGCTGCAGCAAATCCACCCCGAATATGAAATTCCCGCTGGAGAGGTACTGCCTCTTGACTAATGTTTCTTTCTTTTGACTTTTATTGGACTCTTTCCGATTTTGTCCCTTATTTCTGCAGCAAGAAGATGGCCCGGAGCCGGTGAACGATGATGGGACACCCTTCTGCTTCTTGCCAGTTGCTCCTGTGGTTCTCTTCGGCAAGAATGCACCTCCTCCTTCAAAGAGTATAATGCAAATTCAGCCGAGCACTACCAAGTTGACCCCCAAGCGGAAGCGATCCTCCGAAGCCATTGCCCCCCGAGCTCGTGCTAAGACGAGGAAGGTTCTCGTCAAGAAGGTCTGGAAGGAAGCTGCACCATCTCCTCCTAACCCAGAAGTCCCGGTCGCCAACCAGGTTCGGATCACCTCCCTCTTCTTATATAACCAGCCTTTTGTTCATGGCCATTCTTCCTTAATCTCGCTCCTTTCGCCTGCAACCTGTCGTGGTGGATGTCTCCAGTGGGGAAGAACCCCCGCGCCAGCAGGGCTTGGCTTTGGAGGCACCGGAGGATATGGACGTGCCCATCAGAGCTTTGATCACTCTTCATGATCCCGATGCGGCCGTCCTGGAAGGTCCTTCTGCATTGGCTGACGTCCCGGCTGCTTCGCCAGGTACGCAGGAGCCGATCGTGACGGCATCCCTTGTTAGCCCCTCTCTGACAGGACCATCCACTGCCTCAGTCGCTGCCGACCTCCCTGCGCGAGAGACACATCCAGCAGAGCCGACCGCTATCCCATCGGCTATTGCTTCTTCTTCTGGAGGTGTGACCCCTCTGGCCTCTACCGTCGTCGTTCAGCCTTCAGGAGGGACGCACCCTCAGGAGCCGATCGTTCACTCATCGGCTATCACCACATCTTTTACGGGACAGGTATGCCTTATTCTTTTTAATTACTTTGGCCTTTTCCCTCTGTGCCCTGCTCACCCTTTTCTCCACCAGAATCTGGACCTTTCAGAGCTCCTCGCGTTCGATCCTGCCTCAATTGGGTTGGCCATACTGGAAGCCGATGACCCTCCCCTGAGCCTGGCCAGCACTGCCAATCAACTTCTTCGCATGAAGGATCTTCTGTCGGGACCGATCGACGCCCTGATCCAGGATTCCAGTGCAGTGAAGCAGATCCTTGATGAGGTCAACTCCCAGCTCCCTGTGAGCCTTCAAGTCAAGCTTTTTCCGGCCGGGCACCTCCCCTCTTTCCGAGCAAAAGTGGCAGAGGCTCGCCATCGGATTGAGACTCGGCGTTCCCAATCACTCCTGAGGACTGTCATCTCCGAGATGTGCCAATCAGTCAACAAGAAGAAAGCCGTACTCGACGCCAAGGTTGACATATCTGCCTCCGCCCAGCGGCTTCATCTCCTGGAGAGAGAACTAGAAGACCTTGAGGCTAAAGTCCGGGCCACCAAACAGCGCATCCAGGAGGAGAAGGATCTTATCGCGGGTTCCAAACAGGAGGCAGCAGTCTTGACGGCCAAGCTGAAGGCAGACCTGGCCGAGCTGAGCAGCCTGAGCAAGCAAGTGGTCCCGGGGGCGGACGAAGAAGATGAAACAGTGATTGCTGAAGTTGACCGCATCCGCCTTGGCGCCATTGCTGCCATCAATGATTTCCTCCAGAAGACCCGCTCAAGATGAACTCTGTATTTTCATGTTGTAACCCTGAAGTCAATGGTTGTACATCGGCTATTTGATGACCTGTGATGATTAACTGCTAAAAAAACTTCTAGAGTCGATGGTTTTACATCGGCTGTTCTGATGTCTTTTGTTAACGTATGGGCCGATCATACTCATCGGCCTCCTTTTTCATTTCTTGTCTTGCCAAAACGCCATTGACTCGGCCCGTGTTACCTTTCTTAGTTCGCTGGCCATATCGGCTTATTGCCTGATGGGTGCCATCGGCTTCACCGTTCGTCAGCCCACATACTTGGGAAGTATTTCTTAAGATGTTGGCCGTTGACTGCCACTGGAAACTTGACGCCATCCAATTCTTCAAGCATGTACGCATTTCCAGGTAGGACCTGGTCAACCCTGTACGGCCCATGCCAGTTTGGGGACCACTTGCCATATGCCGCTCCTTAGTTCCCAATGGTAATACTGCTTCCCAGACCAAGTCTCCTACTTGAAATTCCTTCGGCTTGACCTTTTTATTGTATGCACGGGCTACCTTAGCCTTATTCTCCTTAATCTTCTCTAGCGACCATAGCCTGAGTTCCGTGAGGTCCTCCACATTGTCACTCATCAAAGTAGCATATTCCTCAGCAGATAAATCATTCTGGATTCTACGCGCCTTGACCCGGCCGTAACTTCCCATGGTAACACGGCTTCCTGCCCGTAGACCAGGTGATAAGGGGAAGTTTTTGTTGCCCCATGACATGATATACGGTATGCCCACAGTGCTTCTGACAAGACCTCGTGCCAGCGTCTGGGGTATTCATCGATCTTCCTCTTGATCAACTTGATAAGGCTCTGATTGGACACTTCGGCCTATCCATTTGCCTGAGCATAATATGGAGACGATCTAATCAGCTTGATACCCATACCGGCGGCAAACTTCTTGAATTCTTCTGAAATAAAAACCGAACCACCATCTGTTGTAATGGTCTGTGGGATCCCAAATCTGTGAATGACGTGTTCCTTGACGAACTGAATAACATCCTTAGATGCCACCGATTTCATTGGGACCGCTTCCACCCATTTGGTGAAATAATCTGTGATAGCTAGAATGAACTGATGACCCTTGCTAGATGGAGGATTAATTTTGCCGATCATATCCATACCCCAGCCTCTGAACGGCCATGGTTTAATGATGGGGTTCATCACGGACGCTAACACCATCTGGATCTTTCCGAACCTCTGACATGCTTGGCACTCTTTATAATACTTAAAACAATCTTCGAGCATGGTGGGCCAGTAGTATCCTGATCGCCTAATTAGCCACTTCATCTTGTGAGCCGATTGATGGGTCCCACATGTTCCTTCATGAACTTCATGCAGGAGCCGATTGGATTCGACCGGCCCCAAACACTTAAGCAATAACCCTTCCAAGGTCCTGTAAAACATATCATCCCCTATCAGGACATACCTTATGGCTTTGTACCGTATCCTTTTGGGTGCCCTCCGAGTCGAATCCTTCAAGTAATTAAGATATCGGCTCTCCAATCTCTCTGGTCCAGTAAGTACACCTGATGATTTGACCCATCGGTTTTATACCCTGAAGCCAGTTGCGCTAGATCATTGGCCTCTGCATTCCGAGCCCTAAGTATCCAATAAAAATTTATATACCTGAACTGGGCTATTAGCTCCTGGCATTGGATCCACAACGGGAATAGCAGCTCACTTTCGCACCTGTATTCTTCTGTAAGTTGGGAGATCACCAATTTTGAATCCCCGAAGACTTCCACTGCTTCAGCTCCGGCCTCCCGAAGCAATTCCATGCCTTTATGCACCGCCTCATATTCTGCAAGGTTGTTGGTACAGGTCGCAGGACAGGTCGCAGGTAATCTGATTGAGAAAGAATACGTTGCCCCCCGAGGCGATACCAGTAAGATGCCGATGCTGCATCCGTCTCCACAAACTGATCTGTCGAAGTACATAGCCCAGGCTCGTACAGAAAGTGCTGCTATATTGGTATTGACCCTTTCAGCAATGAGATCCGCTAACGCCTGCCCTTTAACTACTTTTGTGGGTTGATATCGGATATCAAAC
The DNA here is from genome assembly GCF_002211085.1 of Panicum hallii. NCBI lineage: Eukaryota > Viridiplantae > Streptophyta > Magnoliopsida > Poales > Poaceae > Panicum > Panicum hallii. Next base: position 13,765,662 of record NC_038043.1, read on the forward strand.
TCTGATAACGCAAACATCCATTTTCCCAATCGGCCTTTCAATACAGGAGCCGATAGCATGTGTTTTATGACATCCGATTTGCAAATAATGATTACCTCAGCCGATAGCAGGATATGGCGAAGCTTGGTGCACGTAAAAAATAAACACAGACAAAGTTTCTCCATATCGGGGTACCTTATCTCTACATCCAACATCCTCCTGCTGAGATAAAATACCACCTTCTCTTTGCCATCATATAATTGTACCACCACTGAAGCGATAGAAGTGTCGCCGACTGACAAATATATGTAAAATGGCCTATCCTGTTGTGGTGGCACCAACACAGGCGGTCTCGACAAATATTCTTTAATTTCTCCAAATGCTCGCTGCTGTTCTGCCCCCCAGCGGAACTCGTCATTGGTTTTGGTTTTCACTAACTCCATAAAGGGTTCAATTCGCCCAGATAGATTAGAAATAAACCTCCTGACAAAGTTAATCTTACCAATAAGTTGCTGGAGTTCCTTCTTGGTGGTGGGTGGCACCATAGTGCGTATGGCTTCCTGACTTTTTAGGCCAATCTCTATTCCTCTTTCATGAACCAGAAATCCCAAGAACTACCCGGCTGACACACCAAAAGCGCACTTCTTCGGGTTCATCCTAAGCCCGAACTTTCTAGTTCGTTCCAGAACCTGCCGTAGATCATCCAGATGTCCCTCGACGATGCTGACTTTACCACGACATCGTCGATATAAATCTCCACCAGATTGCCGATCAAATCATGGAAAATGTGGTTCATGGCACGCTGATACGTAGCACCAGCATTTTTCAAGCCGAAGGTCATAACCACATACTCGAACAGGCCCACCGCTCCGGGCACTCTGAATGCAGTTTTGTGTATATCTTCAGGGGCCATGAAAATCTGATTGTAACCTGCATTACCATCCATGAAACTTAAAATCTTGTGGCCGGCAGCAGCATTGATCAATGTCTCTGCAACAGGCATTGGGTATTCGTCCTTCGGAGTGGCTCTATTGAGATCCCTAAAATCTACGCACACCCGCCATCGGCCATCCTTCTTCTGTACGGGCACAACGCTGGAGATCCATTCAGCGTATCTGCAAGTCCTGATAAATCTAGCTTCTAACATCTTTTCTACTTCTTTCTTTACTTCAACCAGGACTTCGGCTTTCATTTGTCGTGCCCGCTGTTGGAATGGTCAAAATCCACTCTTAAGAGGGAGCCGATGCTCAACTATACCCCTATCCAGCCCAAGCATCTCTGTGTAATCCCAGGCGAAGCAATCGGCATATCCCTTCAGCAAAGTTATCATCGGCTCTCGTAGAGATGGGTGCAACTTCCTACTTATAAACGTTGGTCGTGGCTTATCCCCAGGACCAATATCTATCTCCTCAAGTTCGTCAACCGATGTGAAACCATATCCTAGCTTCCCTTCCTCCGTTAGATCAACGCTGCAGATGGAAAAGGAAGACAGTATAAAGAATTCCGGCCGATCGTTAAGATCGGCTGTTCCACGCATCCCATTATTTTCCGAGTTTTTACAAAAAGAATAAGGCTGTCTGCCAGCGCTGGTCATCCCATAACAACTATGTAAAACACTTGTCCTCACAAATTCAATTTTTTAGGGCCGATTGCAGGAATCGGCCTCTATGGCTTTGCTACAACGTCTCGCTCCTTGTGCTCCTTTATTCTGTAAGGCCGGTGGATAAGACCAGCCTTACTCCGTTTTTTGTAGCCTCGATGCGGTCACACCCTTCTAGGCTCGTCCCTGAAATCGGCTCTTGATCTTCTGCATCCCAGATGCTCATGGCAGCATGTGAAATTTCGATCGAGTCATCTGCCTGGACCACTTCCACCTCGTCTCCATCCCACTGGATCAAACATTGATGCATTGTAGAGGGGATGCAACAGTTGGTATGAATCCAGTCCCTGCCAAATAAAACATTGTAGGTACTTTTGCTGTTGTCGACGAAGAATGAAGTCGGGACGGTCTTGTTTCCAATGGTGAGATCCACACTGAGGACGCCCTGGGCTTCTGAAGTCTGCCCATTAAAGTCACTTAGCGTGACGTTGGTCTTGATTAGATCTCCGGTGGACCGCCCCAAACAGCGCAGAACTGAGTACGGCATGATGTTAACTGCCGCTCCCGTATCCACCAGCATTTTATTAACAGGCTGACCATTAATATACCCTTCAAGATACAAGGCCTTCAGGTGCTTGTAATTCTTGGCTTGTGGCTTTTCGAATATCACCGGCCGTGGTCCCAAATCAAGCTGGGCTACCGATGGCTCCTCCTGGGTCCGAGCATGGAACTCTGCAGGAAGTACAAAAACCATGTGTGCATCAGCCGATACCTTCGTATCGGCTTTTGTTGACTTGGGCCGCCAATCCTTCCTTGGTGGGCGCAACTCTTTTTCCTGCACATAACGGACTTGTTCTGCCAGATCTGGTCGCGCTTTCCTTAAAGTCTCGATGTACTTGGCCTCGGCCTCCTCCAAGCTACGCAGCCGCTGAACCCTGCGCTTCTGGGAACGATTAAGTCCATCGGGACACCAACGTGGACGATGATACCTACCTTCTTCCTCATCCTCCCTTCGTGATGATCGATCCCAATCTTGCTGGGTTGGAGCAGGTCCTAGCCGCTGAAAAACTGAATCCCTTGCATCTGGTTTTATAGATCTACACTCCGGGCAATCCCTGATAGTAGGCAGCCGAGTCATACCAGAATTCCAACAGTACCTGAAGAAGGGACAGTACCAATGATCGCGGGTGTCTTCATGCTTCCTCAAGCGCTTTCCAGTGCGATGCTCATATTCTTCTTCCTCAGATTCCTGCTGGAGGCACTGCTGGTACTGGTATTCATATTTCTTGAGAAGATCAGAAGAAGTTGGCCGTTGATTCCTTACGTATCTTACTTGTTCTTCTGTGATATATCCTTTTTTCTCTTTTTGGGGCCGATCGCTGGGATCAGCCTCTTTTTTTTTTGACCTGGTGACGTGATGCCACCCCTACCATGTTGATGCCGAGCGTGAAGTCCAGTTGTCGCCTTGCAGACCGGTCATAATTTTCTACCATATTCACACCAGGGAAAGATTGAGTGTCTACTTTCATGGCGGTCTGGCCCAGGATCAATCAGCCCTGCTCAATAGCCGATTGGATTTGCCGACGGAGCTCCTTGCAATCACTCGTGCTGTGGGTAAAGGAGTTATGCCATTTACAATATGATCTTCATTTCAACTCCTGTGCTGTGGGAGGTTTGTATCCTTCTGGAAACTTCAACTGCTTTTCTTTTAATAATAAGTCGAAAATTTGTTCAACTTTACCCACATCAAAGTCAAACCCCTTTGCAGGCCCAGTTTGCTTTACCCACTTGCAAGGTACAGGATTTGCGCCGCGAGCCCATTCTGCAACCGATACTTCTAGCTCTTCCCCGGAGTCATCGGCTTCTTCTGTATCAGCTACTGCTACTTGATGCTTAAATTTCTCTTGGTATAGCTCAGGATGACGCTGCTCATGCATCGTCAGCTTCTGGACTAGATGCGCCAAAGAAGTGAATTCCAATTGAAAAACCAGATCTCTGATCGGCTTCAATAATCCCACTGATGCCAATTCAACAGCTTCTTTTTCTGAGATCCGTGTTGAATAGCATCTGTTCTTCATCTCCCTGAAGCGCCGAACGAACTCTGCCACGGTCTCTCCACGCTTCTGTCGGAGTTGCGCCAGATCAGCAATTCCCGCCTCTGCAGCTTCTGAATGGTACTGAATATGGAATTGTTCTTCCAGCTGCTTCCAGGTTCAAATGGAGTCAGGACCTAACGACGTATACCACCCAAAGGCTGGTCCTGTGAGCGATTGCGAGAAGAACCTTACTCGCAATGAATCTGATACAGAGATCATACCCAACTGTGCCAAATATCGGCTCACATGTTCGATAGAACTAGAACCTTCTGCTCCACTGAACTTGGTAAACTCAGGGAGCCGATACTTGGGCGGCAATGGAATTAGATCGTAGTCACTTGGATACGGCTTAGTATAGCCGATCGCTCTCCTCTTTGGTAATATGCCAAACTGATCCCTCAGAATGGCGCTGATTTGCTCCGCTGTTTGCAATCCAGGGGCCGAATGCATATTGTCATGACTCGGCCCGGTAGCATAAGTTGCTAGCCATGCTTGCTTGTCTGCGTCGGCTCCAGAAACTCCTCCAACTACTTTTTGCGCAGAATGTACCGGGTTATTGCTGTCCGGTATGTATGCACATATGTAGCCATGTGGGATTTCCTTGGATGGCTCGCTGAAGAACTGGTGATCCATGGGATCACCTCCCACTTTATAAACCACATAAGCTGGAGCGCCATGTGATTCTACAGCTGCAAGTGCATAAGGCAATGGAGGTCTGGTCTGGAACGGCAATTCTCCCTTATGACTGCCCAAAGTAGGCCCAGTTGGAGAATGCTGATGCTTCATGATTTCTTGGACCACTCACAAAGCTACACGCTCGAAAGCGTTGACCAAACTTTCAGAATGCCGGTGTAATGAATGAGCCACCGCATAATTTACCTCCTGCCGCAAAGCTCTGGTACGATCTTCAGAAGGGGTAGACAAATCTACTCCATCAAGAGCACCCTCAGGTGAAAACCCTCTCCACCTGACACCATGATTGCGAGTCCTTTCAAAAGAGCTGATGAGGTCGGCTTCAAATTGAGCCTTGATTTCATCGTATCTTTGCTTATGCTCGGCAGAGAGCTCTTCATAAGTGATTGGATCGTCTCTTGCCATTCTGCCGTCCGCGGTTGATGAAGTCAACGGTGATGATGATGTCGATGAAGATGGTGATGACGAAGTTGATGAAGATGGTCCCACCGGGCGTGCCAGAATGTGTTGTCGGTCAAAACCCGCCGGCGAGCAGTGACAGGCAACACGAGGAGCCGGGAGGCTTCCGGGACGGCTGGTGGGCCCCGGTCCCTCGGTCAACGGCCCAGTGATCCGGCGCGCACCCTGGCTGGAAGTTGCTAGGCGTGCCACCTGACCCTGCACCTGATCAGGAAGGTGTGACGTGTCAAACTCCTGTACGCACAGACATGTGTAAAGATTAGTCCAAGTCGTGATCGGCTCATTACCTCCTCCCCGGTATCGGCTATAGAGAGCCGATTGCATCAATACCGGATCGGATCTTTAGAACAGGCAATGTATATATATGCTTATCAAAATAAATCTTGCTTCATAAATATCAATCTAATCCGACCCACAATAACTAAGCCCTCACTACACGATCGGAACATCTTACACGTGGTTGAGCCTAACAAATACACAAAAACATCGGGACAAACAACCCAAACAGAGATCATAGAAACAACCGAAAAGCCGATTCCTAGAGCAACCTCTATTCAAGCTACAAGCCGATACTAAAACATACTGCCGGAACCTTCAACTCGTTTGCAAGGCCTAATCATGCACATATTGAGCTAAATCTCCGAAACAAACAGAAACTAGCCATAACAGATCGGATCTACTGATAAAGACGAAACAAGACAACCATCGCACCCGTGACCGAACACGACGATTAAGCACACGAGAGCAACGAACAAAGCATGATTAAGATGCAAAAAGAATATAATCACTCTACGCGTGCTAGGATAACTAATGCTACTCGCCATCTACAAGGCTTCAGAATGAGCAACATATGAACAATCGAGCAAGGGTAATGCCACCTCGATCACGCAGAGCGTGATCGGGGCCGCATGGCGCTTACCCGATGAAAACCCTAGAACAGGGGAGGCGATGCGCCGAGAGTTGTTGATGAATGATTCTGCCTTTCTTGTTTATTCATGGTACATATTTATAGTCCGTAGACTTATCCTCTTTAACTAACCCTAACCAAACACGACACGAATCTTAACTGCTTATACCTAAATTACACGGTCTTTCTGGCCTCAATCACCTGCACAGGGTCCAATTCGCAAGCTTATCGTGATTGTCTTCTAGGCCCATCTTGCTCCATGGCCCACTTCCGGCCCGGTCAAATTATGGCGATAACAACTATAAAGATTCTTCATCAAGATATAAGTTCTGAAAAGAGTTTTCAAGTTCTTAATCCTCCACGGCATGCTGAAGTCTTGCATCTCCTAGCTCTCAATTCTTCACCAGAGCCAGCATCTCCATCATCTCAGGGCCCAGACACCATCGCCGCTCCTCGATGATCCTGCCAGTCATACTAAAAGCAGAATCTGATGATATTGTAGAAATAGGCACATCCATAACATCTCTAATTAGAATTGAAAGAACAAGATATGATAGTTTATGCTTATGCCACCTTATCGTCGTACTGGTTAATAGTATCATTGTCTAGGTAGGCAAAAAGTTCAAAAACAGCAACTAGAGAAACACCAAAAATAGCAGCCTGCAGCAAAGCACTAGTAGATGATCTCCCATGCAAGGAGGAAGAACCACCGAGCCCAACACCAAGATTAGCATCCCTAGCAGAACTAGAACCAGCAGCATCACCCCAAAGATCTTACCCCAAGCAGTCCTTTTCTTACCTAGGACCTAGTTGTACAGGCCTTGCAACCTTATAGAACTAAACTTTTTATCGTACTTAGCAAAAACAACAGATAATTAAGTCCTTACCTTAGTTAAGTAGCAGGAATAATCAATACCATTAAGCTAAGATAAAAGTCTAAGAATATTGCTAAAACCTTTCATCTTAGCCCTAAAATCCAATATAAATGCAAAGGCATAAAACATACTATGTCACACCAATATTATAAAAATTTATTTTTTATGGGAACAACAATATTTCTTAAATCTCTATCATTTTCATAATTATTTAGATTGCCAGCTATCTTAAGAATATCGTGCAATATTAATTGAGATGTAGGATAATAACATCAGACAGAACAACAGTGGAATCATAGAACTGTTAAAGAATTCAAATATTTTTTTAGCCACGTACCAGTGTTGTTCTGTCAAGAGTGGCTGGCCATCAATTAAAGGATGGTTAGTAGTGATAAAAACAGAGAATGAGTTCTTATGGGGCAAGAGATGTTTAACTATAAGATAAGTGGAATTACATCTCACATCCATGTCCAAGCTAAACTTGCGAGATCTTGCATTAACAGCAATACAATATGATTTATATGCAGCAATACGTTGGTTAAATAAATTTAAAATGATATAGCAGTTCTAAATGCAGACCGCATAGGCTTAAACTCATCAAGATCATCCTTAACAATAAGATTGATGATATGACAACCATATCTCTGATACAGGAATAAGCTACCAATATAACCAGGATTAAGTTGATTAATAGCCTTAGTGTTAGTAGCAGTAGCATTATTCAATATAGCAGAGAATTCTTTATCAGTTAATCCAAAATTAGTAATAACAGAAGTAATACGCTCAGCAATATTCTTAGCATTGTGAGACATATCAATAAGCTTGAGACCAATGATCATCTTCTCTAATTGCCAACCAGCATTCACATAGTGAACAACCACACTAAGATAATCCTCCTTAGCATTATCAGACCAAATATCAGAAGTAAGAGCAACAAAGAATACAGACTTCAAACATTCTACAAGCTGTGCACGACAATCATTTAAAGTACTTAATAAACTCTCTAGTGGTTGTTTGCCTAGAGACACAACAAATCTAGGATTATGAGCGGTAGTAATGTACTCTTCAAAAGCACCAGATTCATTAAAGTATAAAGGCAGATTAAGATGTGCAATTAACCTACACAACTGAATACGAGCAACATTAGGACTACACTCCCAAGTGCGAGCAGAGCCATCAGGATTAAACTTAAGCTGAGATTGAGCCTTAGTAGAACAACTTTCAAAACAGGGCATATAGGAATGCGCCTAAGCAAGTGGCTAGTACCATGGGTGGATTTACCAGTGAAATCTTTCTTGCAATGACTATATTTAGCACTAGTTCAACGTTCCTTACCGTCGATTACCTCATAGATCTCTTCAAAGTCATTCCAGGCCTTAGAGGTGGACGACCTCCTCTTCATGGAAGTGCCACTGCCACTAGCAGTGCCGGTGCTCACGCTCTCAAACCCGGCCGGATGAGCAGCCTACCCTAGAGGAAGTCCCTGGACATCTGCATCAAGGTCGATGGCAGCATTGCTACCAAACAACTCCTTTGCATCTGCAGCCAGGTCGTCCTCATCATCTCCACGAAGACCCATTGCACGCAACTCGTAGTTGTGGGACGTTGGGTCGTCGCTGTCGGCCATCCGGTCCCTCAATGGCCTGCGCACGAAACAAGTGAAGCAGAGAAAGAAAAGAGGAGGGCGAAAAGAGGGAGACACCGGAGTTACCTTTGCCGGAGCACCGGAGTTGCCGTCGACGACCTCACCGAAGACTAGGAGAGGGAGAGGGGGATTGAAGAAGAGGAAGGTGAAGAAGGTCGAGAAGCAACAAAACAAGGGAGGGGGAGCAGATCTGACAGCGAGCAGAGAAGCACCGGAGGCCGGTGAGCAGAGGAGGCAACCAGACCTGGCACCGCTGGTTCGCGTCCCCACCGCTCATCGGCCATAGGAGAGGGAGGAGAAGGGCTGCCGGTGTCGGATCTGGCGGCGCGTGAGGCGAGGAGGACCGCCGAGGAGCTAGATCCGGTGAACAGAGGAGCCGAGGAGGCCGGCGAGTAGAGGAAGCAACCAGCCGTGGCACCGCTGGGCGCTAGCTCGCATCACCACCGCTCGACCTTCCTCGCGGCCCCGCCTTTACCTTCTTCAATCCCCGTCACCGGCGACAGGAGAGGGAGGTGAACGCCTGCCGGCATTGGATCTGGCCGAGCCGCGGCTCGGGAGGCGGCGTGGGTGGCGAGAGTATCACCAAAGAGCTAGATCCGGCGAGAAGAGGGGGAGGAGAAGTGAGGGGGACACCAGATCTAGGCGGGGAAAGGCGGAGGAGGCGAGGGAAGTAGAGGAACTAGCCTAGGGTTTGGGGGGCGGGGGAGGCGCGCGTGGGGAGAGGTGGAGGTGAAGAGGCGGCTGGCCGAGGCGAGTGGGAGGGGAGTGGCGAGGCTAGGGTTTGGGACCGGTGTCTCTTGTTATATACGTGGAGGCGCTCGGGCTCCCAGACCTTAGCAGGCCTTCCGTGGTCGGACCGGCCCACGTGCTTGGTCGGGCTGAGGTTTAATCGTGCCGGGTCAGGTCGGCGCACGTGCCGAGGTGTCGGTCTAGGGAATGCACGAGGCCCGTGCCGGTCCAAAAAGCTGGGCCGTGGGATGGCCCATGGGTCTCGAGCCAGATGGAAAACTATAACTGCAGCCGAAAACCACAGTTCATGCATGCATCTTTTTTTATTATTTTGTTGAGACGAAACAGTCCTTGCATGTTACTTATAAGCTAAGTGAAGTGAAGCAGGGAGGAAATTTGGCGACGGAAAGCAATACGAGGATGCGAAACATGAGAGTGCTGACAGTTTCAGATACAAATTCGCCACCACCGGGCGGGCAGGCGGTGCTCCTCCTGCGACGTGGCGGCTGAAGGCGCAGCATTCGGATGGATGGGATACCGTTTGGTCGCCGCACCATCAGCTAGCTGTTACATTGTCGTGGTCGGCAATGTCGCCTTGCCGTGCCAAACCTTTCCTGCAGCACGGTAGCTGCAGGTCGCGGCCGGCGATCCTGGCCGGATTCCCCCAACAGCAATCGCCAAACGCAACCGGCCGGGGAAGAAGCTGCGCCGGTGTTCCGGTTGGGTTTGGCCTTGCTTGGCTCGCTGCAGCCGTTGCTTTCGCCTCGCCGCTCAACACGGCACATCAGCGTGTTGGTGACGCCCTAACAGAAAAACGGCTCCTCTTTTCCTCTCTTTCGGTCTCCGCTTCCCATCCACTGGCTCCCTTTGATCTGCTTTTCCGCGTGAGATAGAGATAGAGGCCGTTTGCTTTGCGGTTGCAGGGTCTGCAGCGGCGGTTAGCAGGCACTAGTCAGTAAAGTACTCCTACTGCTACTACAGAAGAAGTCATGTCAGGTTCAGGCGATGCATCTGATGGTATTGGATCAGGGAGAGGCTGCTGCCGACGATCCATCACAGGTAGTAGTGTCGTAGTGATGATCACAACGAACTGCCCCTGAAAACAACTCGTAACCAGCTGAATACATTGCCTGATGGCCTGATGCCAACGTCCAGCATCAGAAAGGATGTGGACAGTCTTCTTCTTCTTCTTAGGTTGGTTGAGCGGTTTGGGAGGAGTACCCACCAACAACCAGGCATGGTGCCGCCCTGCCTGACCTCACCAACGGAACAAACCGACACGCCGAACCGTAAAGAAACACGGCACGCCGGGGCAACGTTTGGGACACGTACAGGGCACCCGTCGGTTTCGGTTGGTTGTGCTAGCTTAGCTCCCTGCATTTAGTTGACTCATCAATCAGGCATATCGTTGGTGTTTAGATTAGGGGGACCTCGCTCTCAGGTGGAAAATGCGTAGGTGCTGCCAATTCAAAGAACATCTCAAGTTGCAGAGTTGTTAAACGTTTGCCATGATTGATGCATTCATGCATAGAGATGTATCTAGATTTGCTAAAACGATCTACAATTGGAAATGGATGAAGTATTAAAAAAAGGCTTGGAATAATGCCGGGGCAAAAGTGTTGTGACTCTGTTTGAATGCAAAGTTCTTTTAGGCAGTTTCGTAAAAGAAAGTAACATGGTTTTGCAAAATAGTTTGGTTTTCGAATTTACAAGGTGTTCAGATGCAAGAAAACCTTGTAGGTTGAGAACCATGACAACGCTGAAATTTTCCCCTTTTTTTATATGAACCGGGGTCTCACATACCTTGCGCTCGAGACCACAGCACGATATCTCCAAATTATCCCCTAGCATACGGAAACATCAAACATGAGGTTTGAAACATATGTAAATACTGCTTCCAACATACCGGTACCATCGCTTGCAATAAATTTTGAAAATTCAAACAGAGACGCTTGTGCTTGCATGGAAAACCAACTGTAATTGAAAACTTGGAGATTCTTGCGTGCACAAACTTCTTGAAGAACGCCCCCCCAATCTATTGAAATTTGGTTTTGCTGACCGAACCCATGTCGGAGTGACACCTGAATGTAGCTAGTAGGATGCAAGTTCTCATACTGCGTAATGAACCGCCCTTGTTTGCATTGCGTGGCAAGATGACATGATGTGAGCTTTGTTTTGTCCACGCGCAGACCAACGGCACTAGCTCGTGTCTTCAGAATTTGTCGCTGCTCATGCTCCAGCTGCTCCCTGCATCACTTTTCCACTGATCCCCGGGCAAGTTGCCTTGAACCAGCCACCTCGATCTAGCTGCACGCGCAAGCCACGGCGGTGGCATCTCGCTCGCGTACATGACAGGGGCAAAGCGCGTTCCGGTTGCGGACGAAACGTACCACACCAACGACTCCCGCTTGACTACCGGCAAGGCAATGCTAGCTGAATTATTGTGAGATCAGATCAGCCTGCATGCTGATTGCTCCATGTTTCCTGAGGCCAGCAGGGCATGCCAGATCAGCCCAACGATCTGTGGGAGGAGCACTGGTTCGCTTGTCTCCAGGCGCCCAACCCTTTCCGCTATCGTGCCCGGTGCCGCCTCCTACAGACAGTGCCGTCTGTCCCCCGCCGCCGTGGATCGTCTGGATCCCTCAGGTTTCCAAGAGAGACCACCACCACCACCGCGTTGGCGCTGACCGAAGTTGTGAAGCAGTTAAGCCAGTCACGGACCTCCGCAGCATTGCAGAGGCCTAGGCTCGTCCGAGAGCGGTTGGGATGGAGGAGGACAGGATCGATGCGGTGGTGGACAGGCAGGCAGGCAGGGCGGTTAGCTGTCGCTCGCTCATCCTCCACTCCGCCCTCGCTCGCCCTGCCAACGGCCCGGCTGGCAGCCATCATGGCCGGATACAATTCCCCTTTCGTCCTTGGACCCCTTTGCTGTTTGCCTTTGCTGCCCATGCCACGCCACACTCTCCCCTCTCCTCCTCCCAACCCGAGCACAAACAAAAATCCCCATCTAACCAGTCCCAGTAGAGGGGTAGACCATGCTGGTGCTAGTGTACCAACAAACAAACAGACTAGGTTGCAGTAGCTGACTGAAAACAAGGAACGAAGTCGCGCACACGCGTGTTGTTTGCAGGCAAGGTAGCAGAATGCGTGATCCATGAAACTCGAGGCCTCTTCTCATCGATTCTCATCTTCTTCATTTCTTTTTTTCCTGTTGTTTTCGGTTTCTGTACAAAAAGAACATGGATGCATGCATGCATGGCTACTACTCCGGCCGGCTGGCATGGTACTCTCTGGTCACCCACCAGCAAGCAGCAAGGAAGGAAGGAAGCATCCTTCTTGCTCTGCACCTTATTTCAGAGGGGGAGTGTTGTGCCTCTACGTCTCCTGGCTGACAGGCAGACGAGAAGACCAAGTTTTCTTCGTCTCCGCGCCCTGCTCTGCTCCCTTGGAGACTTTCTACTAGACTGGATGGAACTGGACAGAAGGGGGTAAAAAAATTGAAGAGAAGAAATGGCTAGATTTAGGGAACTCTAGACAGGGGGGGATTTGGGAAGGAAGGATCTTTCGTTTCGACAACGACAGCTTTGGAACGAAGCCGGTGGAGCTCGGCTCATCTTCTCTTCACTTGCCGCCGCCGCACGGCCTCTGTTTCGGCTTTGCTTGGCCACGCCGTTCTTTCTTGCACGCGCGCTGCCGCCGCGGATCGATTCGCATCAGTGACTTCAGTAGCTGCTGGTGATGCTGCTACTCGATCTTGGCCATGCCCATCATGCGCTTGCTGACGGCGTGCACGGCGCCGGCGTCGGCGCGCGGGTCCAGGCCCGACCCGGACATGTAGTTGCGGACCTCGATCCGGATCATCTCCTGCATCATCGACAGGAACTCCGCGCTGAACGGCGCCGGTTGTGGCGGCCGCGGCGACGCGAGGTTCATCGCCGGCGGCTGCAGCTGGAACGGCAAGCTCGGTTGGGGTGGCGGCGGCATCTGAGAAGGAGCCGGCTGCTGCTGCATCTGTACAGGAGCAGGGGAGGGGGACGGATCGGGCTGCTGGTCCAGCCCGGGCAGGGACAGCGACAGCGACAGGGAGGTCGCCGGCGGAGACGGCGGCCGCGGCGCCAGCGGCGGCGGGAGCACGACCACGCCGCCAGCGCGCGGCACCGGCCTGTACACGTGCTGCTGCTGCTGCGATGTCACGGCAGGAGCAGCAGCCGACGGCATGACGGAGGGCAGGCTGTGGTGGCTGGAGTCGCTGAGGTCGGACCCCGACGGGCTCCCGGGGCTGAAGCAGAGCCCCGGGTGCCCGTCGCTGCTGGTCCGCTTGAGCGGCCGCTCGTCGTCCGCGTCGGCATGCCCCGCCGCCGCGGCGTCCGCCGCTTGGCCGCCGGCGGCGGCGTAGTACTTGCGCTTGAGCGTGGAGTTCCAGTGGTTCTTGATGGCGTTGTCGGTGCGGCCGGAGAGCAGGCGCGCGATGGTAGCCCACTTGTTCCCGAATCGCGCGTGCGCGCGGAGAATGGTGTCGTCCTCCTCGGGCGTGAAGGGGCGGTGCTCCACCTGCGGCGAGAGCTGGTTGCACCAGCGGAGGCGGCAGGACTTGCCGGAGCGGCCGGGGATGGAGCGGCTGATGAGGGACCAGTTGCGCGCGCCGTGGCGCGCCACGAGCCGCTGCAGGGCCTCGTCCTCCTCGGGGCTCCAGGGGCCCTTGATCCGGTCCACGTCCGGCTTGCCGCCGCCGCCGCCGGCGGCGGCGGTGCGGCATGACGGGGAGGAGGACGCCATGGGTAAAGACGAGGCACGCGGCTGGGTGCTGCAGACCGACTGATTTGTGATGATTGATGGGATGGAGTGGCGAGTTCTTGCCTTCTTGGATGGAAGGCGGGGGAGGAGGAGGAGGGAGGGGAGGAGGTATGAGCAGAGGTGGAGTGGCAAGCAAGTGAAGGTCGGAGAGAGGCAGGGGAGGGGGATATATAAGCGGCGGGCGTGGGGAGAAGCCGGTGGGAGGTCACCGGACCGGACGGCAGGCGGCAGGGCGTGCGTGCGCGTGGTGGTGGTGTGACTCCAGCCGGGCAGATGCAGTTGGGGGTGGATTGGGTACAGCTGGCGGGGGGACACGCGTCGCCTGTCGCGGGGCGAGTCGCCTCTGCCCCCACACGCGCGCCCCGACGACCCGCCCGTTGGCCGCGAGCACGGCAAAGGAGCCTGCTGAAACGAAATGAAAAAGATCTCGGGGCCGAGGTGGTTGGTCGGTTGGACAGCAGTTGGGTCGGGTAGTGGACCTGGACCGGGTGGTGACTAAGTTTGCGGCCCACGCCCGCGGCCTTGTTGGCTTCCATCCATTCTTCATTCGCTGTGATCCTCTGTTCGCCATGCGGGTCCACGCAAGCAAGGACCACGAAAACTGCGGTTACATGCACGCATCGGATACTTGGGTTCGGACAGTTAGCCATGCTCGAAATTAAATATTGGGTCAGAAAGTTCAGTCAATTTTGATCGATTTAGCTATATACTGTATAAAAGCTTCCTCGCCAAATAACTGCTCCCTCCCTATCAAAATATTTATCGCCGCTGATTTTTTTATATAACTTTGACCATTCATCTTATTCAGAAAATTATGTAAATACTATTTATTTTGTTTGTGATATGTTTTACTATTATAATTATTTTAAGTATGATTTAATTTTTGTACATTTGCAATAAATTTTCGAACAAGATGAATGTTTAAAGTTGTAAGAAAAAATTAATAGAGATAAATATTTTAATACGGAGGAGTATATACGAGGCTGTATCTTATTGAAAACTAATTACAGAAGTTAAGTTTTACAAATTTCATAGGGAAATATATACGTGCATCGTGACACGATCGCACGACGTCGACGCCGCCGCCCGCCACGCCTACAGGTACGAGGAGAGTGGAGAGCTGCTGATGCCTGGTCGATCGGCGGTCCACGTCCACCGGCAGCAGGCATCAGGCAGGCACGCGGACGTTGCGGCACGGAACAACACCGGGGCGCATGCACGCCGTACACGCACATACTCCGTCGGAACACGGATGCGTCGCACGGTTGGCGGCGGGCTGCGGCATGCGGGTCGCCTCGTTGATGCTTGCCGTACGTCGTTGGCCTCGCCCTCTCGATGATCGGTGATGACGCGCGCGTGGCGCCGATCGATGAAGCAGAGCAGGTGGTGATCTGCGCGCGATGACGACTTCACCGCGCGACCGAATGGATTTGGGCGTGGTCCGTGTGGTGTCCCCGTCCGGAGGTCCGGAGGAGGCGGACGACTCAACGGCCCGTTTCGTTTGGTTGGTTGCTTCTTAGGGCCAGTTTGGTAGAGCTCCAACTGATCCTGATTCTCTGTGGGAGCTGATTCTCTGATAGAAGTGATTCTGTGGCTGAAGGTGATTCTCTTTGATTCTCTAGTATAAACTTTTAAAATCAGGATGGAGAATCACTTCACAGAATCAGGAGAAGCTACTTTTTTCAGCTTCCAGTCTCTTAGTTCATTTCAGGGAATCACTCCACAGAATCAGCAGAGAATCACTTCTCTCTGAAAAACTGTTTGGCAGAGCTCTTGCTGGATTCAGCAGAGAATCAGCTCTGGGAGCTCTGCCAAACTGGTCCTTACTCTTTGCTTGCTTGCACTTGCGAGCTCCATTGACGGATCCGCATCCATCCTAATATATATATATATATAATTCATTCTACACCTGATTGTAGCTGCTCACACATGTGTCCCTCACATACGTTAGGTATGTGATCATACATAGTGCACGTGGATATACTCAATTTTATATACTAATACTAAGGTATAATAATATATGTTTTAAAAAATAGGGATGTTTTTAAAAAAATTTATATATCTTTTTGAATTATGTTAGAATTAGTATATGAACATATTCAAAATGATAAATGAGTATGCGGATATACGCACAGTGGTATACTGATGATGAGAGTAGCTACACGCGAGTGTAGATAAAACTCGTCATAACACGGACGGTGGTATATCCAATCATGTCTATTTTGCATGCATATATCGCCTTTGTCGTCGTTGTCGTCGTGAGCTTTATTATTTGCCTCTAGGTGTGCTTTTGGTTGGGTTTTTGCACCTGCTTTTGCTTTTGCAAAAGCTAAAAGCCAACCAAAGATCTTAAACGGTCTAGATGTTTTTACCCAAAAGCAGCTTTCACCCTAGTACAAATGCAAAAGCACCTCCCTCCGCTTTCAGTGGCTTTTGGGGTAAAAAAATTACCCACCTGCCACTGATTATGGAAAAAACGGTTCCTTCTATCCACCTCCCGTCCCCATCCCGCCCTCACTCCCCGCCCCCGCTCCCCGCCCGCCAGGCGGTCGCCCCGCCACTGCCCGGCCCGGCCGCCCCGACGCCGCCTGCCGCCGCCCCGCCTGGATCCGGCGCCGCGCCGCGTCGCCCGGACGCCGCCCCGCCTAGATCCGGTGTCGCGCCGCGTCGCCTCGACGCCGCCCGGCCCGCGCACCCCCGCTCCCCGCCTGACGCCACCCTCCCCAACGCCGCCCGGCCCGCGTCGCCCCGACGCTGCCCGCTCCGCGCTGCCCCCCGCTCCACGCCCGACCCCGCCCGCCCAACGCCGCCCAACGCCACTCGGCCCGGCTGCCGCCCCGACGCCGTCTGCCCCAACAATGCGCCGCCTAGCGCTACCCGATGCCGCCCGACCCGTCTGCCGCCCCGACACCGCCTATATTGATGAAAAACTTAGAAAATTTAATTTTTTTCTTTTCAAAAGATACATTCACATGCGAAATAGTGAACATATTATGTTTGTACGAGTATTTTGGTTTATATACAGTCCCACAAACTTTCAGGGGTATTACAGATATTTCACCCACAGCATACAGTTTTTTACAGCTCACAGCTGATCTAACCAAACGGTCTTCTGCTTTTTCCACGGCAGATTTTTCACAGCAGCTTTTCCACAATCCATAACTCACAGCAGCTTTTTCAAAAACCACAGCCCAACCAAACACACCCTAAAATAGGTGAGTGAGTGAATGAGCGAGCGAGTGGTCGCGTTAACTAACAGCCGTGACGGCACGTCGCAACCGATGACCGGTCGGTGCAGTGTAGAGGCCCGTTCGTCGTCGTCGTCGTTGCTTGCTTTCGTTATATTAGTCCTAGCTACTCCATCTGGTGACGGGTCTCGTTTCCATTTTTCCCATTGGAAGGGAAACGGGGATGGCTGGTGAACGGAACCGTCGTCAACTTCTTTTTTAGTAGGTTTCGATCGGGACATAAAAGTGCAATACACTATGCATGGCTCTAGTAGCTAGCCGAGAGGGGTTTTCACTGGGTGCTGGTAGTCCCTCCATCATTACGGCTTATTTAATTTCATTCTAGGAAAAATCCAACTGTGTATATGTTATATCACTACTTCATAAAAAGTAGGGAAAAGTCTAATTTTTAACCTCCAATTTGCACTGTAGTCTTTACTTCAAAAAAATTGCACTGTAGTCCAGCTTTCAACCCAAAACTACAAAATTGGGCTGCAAAAGTCATCCAACTGTTGGAACCAAGCAAAATTAGTCCTTTGAGTGGTTTGAAGGTGATTTTCTACTTTTTTGAAGATTAGGAAACGTATGGCTCGACTAAACATTCAAAATTAATTCATTTTAAATCAAAAAAATATGAAACCGGAACCAATTTTGTTCTAGAAATATAACCTATCTACTGGTGCTCTATTTTGAATTATTTGGACAATATTTCTTCAAAATAGTGGGTGTGAGTACAAGAAAAAACACTAAAATAGTAAAAAAATAGTTCCAAATAACTGACAAGTACCAACAAGTAGGTTACATTTTTAGAAAAAAAATATTGGTACTTGTTTCATTTTTTTAGTTTAAAATAAATTACTTATGAATTTTTAATTTAAACTGAAATTTTTAATTGCTACATTAAAATCACTCAAAGGGGTCAGATTTGCCTAGTTTTAATCGTTGGATGGTCCTCGTGTCTAATTTTATAGTTGTGTGTTAAGAATCAGATTTTTATGCTAGTTGGAAGTGTAAACTGAACTTCTCCCTAGAAAGTATCAAGCATAAATGTATGACGCGTAGAAAAGGTTTCATACTCAGCTAGGACGATTATACTTCAGATGATTAATTTAATGCTTACATATTGGTCTTTATTTAAGTTTCAGATATTTAGAATTGAGAACTGTCTACATAGTAAACCATCTCAAGCTAATGGTGAAGAGGTCGGTGAAGAGGCGACCGTACGACTTTAAACAGCGCCACTACCGGAGATGAAAATGCCCATGTGTACCTTGAAAATTTTCTGAGCGGCTCCTAAAACGCACACGGGCAAATTGCCCATATCTCCCTGACGGATCTTGGTACACAGGAAAATTCCTGTTTCCATTAGTGCGCATCAATTGACAAGATAGGGCCGTATGAGTATAGTAAGTTAACAAAACAAGCACGCCCGGTGTATGACTTATTTTAATTTTGAAACGAAACAAAAGTAGTATATGACTCAACACTCCCATCGCTTTTGAAATTCGAAACACAGTCCGCCTGTCCGGGCCAGCCATGGCACCAACCGTACAGCACGAATCCCTAGCTAGAACTACTCATGATTGCCGCGCGCAAAGGGAATATAAGCAGGTGACACACGCACGCGCCTTTCGCTTTTTTGGTGGGGTAGCGTTGCTACATATGCTACGCGGCGGGGGGGGGGGGGTGGGGGGGGGGGGCGGGGGCATCATTTCGTTCCATCAAGCCTAATGAAATCCAATCATGGCACTCATTGGCCGTCATCTGCTTCGTTCAACGCCCTTTTTCGTGCTCCCGATGGACCCTGGCTACGCTCCACTGGCCCTGACCAGTCGCGTCAAGGCCAACCACTTGTTGCAAGCGTAGTGGCCGGGTGGTTGATGGTTTTGTATGAGTCTGATCAGTTGTCAAGCGCCGGTGATTGACCGGTGTCTTCCTCCTAACTTCATGCCAAAGTTGTTTGCTTATTCCTTGTCTTACCCACATGCACTCCGATCCTCTTCTCGGTGCGAGATCGAAGGCCTCGGCAGGAACAAAATCCATGCCCAGGATCACTGCTCGCTGGTGCCGACTGCGGAGAGACAGCCGGCCGGGTTGGTTTGGGTCTTTGGGATAAGAAGCACGGAGGCCAAAGGAGGAGCAACGGGCGGAGGAAACGGACGAAACAATGCCGCATGTGGCGCGGCGGCGGTGGAGTGGTCAGTGAAAGACGAGACTGGGAAGAAGTGGAAGCCAGGCTGTGACCTCCCCGCCAACCGACACCCCCTCCGCCGCGAGCTCCGTTTCCTTTGCCACAAAATATCCCCCGCCCCAACCAACCAACCGAACCGTCCGTCTCCCTCCCCATCCCCAGGCAGTCCCCACGAAGGCCTGCAGCTTCGTGCTCGCTTCGCTTACTTCCTCGGTCCTCGCCAGTCACAAGCGCCGCGCGGTCCCTCGGAGATTTCTTTGGAGAAGAAAAAGGAAAAGAAAGAGGAAAGAAAAGGAAGCTGGCATTGCATGGGGCTGAACGGCCTGATTGATTGATTGGCCTTTCTCTTCGTCTCTGTTTGGTTTCCTTTGGTCGTGCTCGAGATGAGAACACGTTCGTAGAACACCGATAAAAAGAGCAGTTGCTTGCGTAACATTTGGCCGGGCTTCAGTTTGTTCATTATCAAGAGGACTCGTCCCTCCCACTCTCGTGAAACCAGCAGCATAAATGCGTCGAGATGGTTGGTTCGCAAGCCACGTCTCCCAACACACCTCCTTGGATGACGTCATCGTCCACGAAGTTGGCGTCTCATCCTGCCCGTCCCGTCTTCCATTTCTTTTTTTCTTTTTCATCCCACCGATCGATCAAGTACTGTATCGAGATCGATAACCGTTGGAACCTAGAAGGAGGAAAGCAACACCCAACCTGACATACAAATAAAAGAAAATGGCGGCAGCAACAAACAAGCTAAGCTACAGACGACCGTGACGCTACGCCGAAAGAAACCAAACAACCTGATGCAAACGGAAATACCAACATTTTTTTCTTCAGAAAAATAAAGAAGAGGCATTTACTCAAGTACAAAACGAACACTGGCAATAATTGGAGGGCCTGGGGTCACACGTCCATCCTTTAGATGGTTCCCCCCCCCCCCCCTACAAACTGAAGATTTACACGCGAGGAGTCTTCTCACCAAAAATCGTGAAATGGATGATCTTAAAACAAAATTACAAAAACAAAACCCTCTTTATCTAGTAAACCGACTCACTCGGTGGTGGGGATCTCAATTATTTCTATTCACTCGTAAGTCGTATGTGGCCGCGTTGCGAATCAACTCCAGCTGCTTGGAAACACTGATTGTTCTGGCGGCTTTCAAGATTTCTTGTTGACGCGTCACATTCTCCTTCACTATAGCTAGCCTACATGCATGGGCCCGTTACGTTGTTTGTCCATAGGACGGGAGCCGCGCCGTTTTCGAGTACAAGGCACGATTGACAGCCATCTGATTGCGATCTCCCAACCATCTTGGCTGCAGGGGCGGAGCTAGGAGTGTCTATCGGGGTCAGAGAAGACCCCGACGCTTAGCTGGGCTGGCTTTGCCCATGCTTGGCGGCATGCAACCATGTACTACAAGCCTCCTTCCTTTGGCATGAAAATTCAAATTCAAAGCTTCAACCGTTAAACTACTACAGATTTAATTGTGATTTGTCAAAGCACCTGCCGCATGGCCAACCATGCATTCATATTCCCTAAGGCCTAAGCCCTGTCCACCTCAATGTCGACCCAAAAGCTACCCGTTATAGTCTCTTCCCGTGTGGTTGTAATCGATCAGGACCGATCAAAGCATTATTATCAGTTATACATCCTATTCTTCCATGTCTCCAGTGGCTCTTAATTATGACCACCAATTCAAATGTACTTGTGCTAGCGACTGATACAACAGTAAATTAGCAATATAGAAGGAGGTTCATTATCCATCAACCACCATGTTGGTTGCGTTGTCAGCACAGATAAGATCTTTAATTATAGATAGAAATAGTCAAAACATATATCTTGATACTTCTTTGAACGACTATCTAGATATTTTTTGATAATTTTTCTTGGAAGAACAGTATACAATGTTCAGCTTTTTTCCGTAGAACCTCTTTTATACAAAGTTTTCTGATTGCTATGCGACAACTTGAACCATCATAGTACTCTATTACTACGGATAGGAACAATAAAAATTATTAATTAGAGATGACTGGAATATCTATAAAATTAGGTGTTCCTTCTTGAAAACAAGAACTGAGGAGTCTATTCTCCTTTTAACATGTTACTGTCCAGAATATTTTGTTGGACGGTACACCGACGGTGAGACGGTTTACCACTAGCAAGAAGAGAGAGCCGTGTTGGCATCTCTAACAAACCGTAACCGCTCCTTTACGTCCTCATGGTGGACTGCTCATCAGATCTCGTGCAGATGTGGGCCCACCTCACACCCCGCCAGCTATAGCGCACCCAGATCCCCCCGTGGCAGTGTGCACTGACTGAACTGTGCTGTGCTGCTATTCCATTCCAACGGCATCCATTCAACTCCACCGTGTGGGACGGTTGAAGTGGGTAAAGCAGTGGAGGCCCACGTGCCAGCCAGCACACGTGCGTGCAGCTCCGTGAGCGGCCGGTCCACGTCGTGGCTGTGTTGGCCAACGCGCGTGACCGTTGGCGGAAAAGGACACCGCACCCTGCACTGCAGCTCGCTAGCCGCCAGAGAACAACAGGCTGAAAGATGATGGTGCTCGTTCAGTGTTCACCTTCTGCTTTCTTCCTTTTTGATTGATGCTTTCTTTGGTCTCCCAATTGATCTTGATGGTACACTGAAGATGACAGTTACAGCTTCTCTCTAACAAGAACATGACCTTAATAGCTACACTACAGGAAGAAGAGTTCCATTCCAATTTTAGACAAATACTGTATTTACTAGTAGATACAATAATATAGGAGAAATATCCTGCCACTAAATAGGCCGCTCTGGGGGTACGCCTAATGACAATTTTTGTGCCTGATTTGGCTGATGAGTCCTATAGCAAAAAAGTGGATGCTATGACAATAGTCAGGGTGTACATATCCTAATAAACCTAACAAACAAATCTCTCCCAGTCTCTCCTCTTGGCTTTGACAACACAAAACCCATGTGCTGATTATCTGTTTCTAGAATTATACTTTTCAAAAAGTATGACTAATTATAGCATCACGCTATTAATTCGGAGAAGAAAAAAGTTTTTTTTAGTACCCAACACGAGAAGGCTACTATACCTTGAGTTATGTTTTCCTTATGGTGGCACATAACCATGGATTTTTCAATTAGTTGTCTACAAGTTCAAAAATGGCCTTCGAGTATGTAGTGGAGTGGCCAAGGCAAGATCTCTGCATATCATACATATGAAACAAAGTGTTCGAGATATGGACGTGCTCATATAAATAATTCTCAAATAAATCTTAGCGTTGGAGGGAGCACACCATCTATTAGACCTATGTTGCTTAATAGTCCTACTTTACTTATGTACAAGGGTGTGGGGGTTTTTTTCTCTCCGTATTTACACCCCTCACTATTATACGAGAAGCCTCTAGTTTTGAGAATTCCTAAAGGTAGCCTATACGAATTAGGTTTTGTCTCTTCTTCATTGTTGCACGGCTGATGTAGACTTCTCTATTGTATTGCATCAGCATGAATCGATAAACGGGAGAGCAGGTCTTTAGAACCCTTTGCCTTTGTGATCCTACCACTGTACCACAGTCCCAATACGCCGACTACGTTGGAGTCGGAAAAAGTGTCTGTACCAGGTACTGTCCGTTGGCATAGAATTATGCTGACGCCAAGTTTCTATCGTTGTAAGTGGTGTCGGTATATGTTTATACCGACGGACACCCCTTTACCGACCGATCCTCAAAGATATGCCGACAGACCAACCAAATATGTTTACTGACCAACAATCCAATGCTAAAAGTTCATATTAACCTATATCATCATGTAATTAATCACAAAGCATGCAAGATCAATCTTTTTGAAATATTGCACATGAATAGAAATTTGATTTGTCACAAGTCAAATATGAACACATGGTCATATTGCACAAACACGGAACTGGATGCACATAGCTCATTTTCAGAGATTCCAACAATATTTGTCTTATCAGCCATATGTTTGGCTTCTCACAGCTCAAGCAGACAAAGCCAAAAACATTTACAAAAGAGGTGTCTACACAGCCATATGTTTGGTTTCACACAGCACACGTCACATATTGGCTACAACTCACAGTTCACTTCAACAAAATGCACCATTCTTGGTGAAGTAAAAAACAGAAGGCATCCATGAGCATTGCAGTGATCCATTTGCTGCTGACACGATGTGCATGATGCTACAGCTTGAACCTCCTACGTGAACAACCAAAAGCATAAAGTGTTAAAAAAAGGCACTGATGATGACATTAGTTGCCCCTGAATGCTAGTGATTAAATATGCTTAGACAGAGTACTAGTAACTGAGTATAAGAACAGGGTACTATCAAGCTTAGTGCTTCAAAATTGAAGTCCAATGCAGACAAAATCTTGGATAGAAATACTAAAAAAGATTGCAAGATTGCTAGCAACTGAGTATATGAACAGGGCATTAGTAAGCTCTGTATGAGGACTGAACCAAATTATCAGACTCAATCAAGATTGCAATATAGAAATAGAAACCGGTGCTTCCTGTGATTACCTGGTAGATCTTGCCTTCGATGGAATAGTACTGCCAATGTGGCGTGGACTAGGGTTCGTTGGCCGCGGTTGAGGCCTGGTGCCTGTTGAAGCTGGGAAGGTGGTGGACTTCTGCTCGGAGTCGGGGAGGGGGCCGTCGGAGCTGAGGCGTCTGGTGGAGGAGGGGCAGCGATGTGTTGGAGGAGGGGCGATGACCAGAGTTGGGCAAGGCCGATGGGGGTGAATGGCGGGTGGACGAAGATGCTGAGGTGGGGGATTGCGGTGGCGGCGGGAACTACGGTGGTCAGGGAACTATGGTGGTAGAGGAGGGGGATCGCTACGGCGGCGGGGGATTGCGGTGGTGGTGAAGGCCGGTGGGGGATTGCAGCGGAGGCACTGGAAGCGGCAAGCAGGGATTCACGAGTTGCGGCACGGAGGGTGGTGGACTGGCGCCTATGCTTTTGGAGGGCGCGCGGTGGCGAAATCGATGGTGCGCGGCGGCAAGAATAGGGTGAGACCGAGAGGGAGGGAGCGGTGGCCGGGTAGAAGCTAGATTTTCTTAGCTCCTCACCAATGTTTGCTGACCGGTGGGCCTCTGGCCAAAATTTACGCACCATAGGCTGGCTAGCTGAGCGCGGGAGGCCCAGTCCATATACACCGACGGATAGTTGGACTGAACCTTTAGGATATCCCAACAGACAGTTTAATGCAATACCTAAATTTCTATACCGACTGATATGCAGTTGGTACAGCTTGAAATACCGACCGACGGTCTGACGTATACTTATACCGACCAACGGTTTAACGGTGATCTACTATTTTTAGCAACCGACGTCTGACGGTAAAGGGGGGTTGTGGTATAGTGTACACCAGAAGAGGGCCATAAGGTTTTTGAAAAGCACTGCGCGACTGCTAAAGATCTTTACCACGATACATGATCAATTCTTATGCTCCACGAGCCCGCCATCTTCGCTGTCGGCTCCTACGATGTATAGTTCCCGTTAACTTCATCGAAACTGCACCAACACGGTGTTTGCAAACTCTTAGTACCTACGTCATGTCTAGATTCAATCTTTAATCATGTTTTCTATGATCATGCAGGGTTATGTTATTTCCGCTGCTTAGTATGTTAGAGAATTGCATGCTGGCCTTGTTCTGTTTACGATTTATATTCAGAATTTTATATTGCAATTGCTTAATTATTCAACACAAAGAACCAAAGAGAGAAAAGTAGAAGCCAAACGGTTCTGAAAAGTGAAAATGGTTCTGATCACGCAACTGCCTCTTTAATAAAAATATACATGTAAAGATAACTCGACAAGACCAAACACCGTAAAGTATTGGTTATTAATGGAAGATGGGTTCTAGTTGGAGCTCCCACTAAACCAGCAAGAACTTGTACGCAGATTAGGAAGCAATAGCTGTGCGCTATTCCTCAATAGAATGGTCAAATCCAAAGTTTTGTCCAATAAAAATTAATAATATCCCCATTAAAAGCTAAATAGTAGAATCAAAATCTTTATGACTTGACGATGATGATGATAATTTATTTTGGTTTTTTCTTGGATGAGAAAATCCTTCTCTCAATTAAAATAGTAAACCCAATTCCTATTTAGTGAATCTGTTAGTGAATCGAGGACTTAATGAACCATGGTAGATAGATTTCACCGCGACGAACCTAACTGGATTGCCACATATCATTGCTTCCTTAGGCACTTCAACTCCTTTGGATATATCTTGAAGAATATTTATATCTTACCCAAATAATTAGTGCGGTTTTGGTTTAACTTTATCTAGCATTCACATATTAGGGTACTATGTTATGATTTGTTTATCCAATATGGCCATCCAACTGCCAAAGAACATGTTCTAATTCTTTTGGTGCTAAATTTGTGTCGCGAGATCGTGGTGTGCATTTGAGGAGAATATACTGATATGCCACGGCAAAGCAAAGTGGTTAGTCTCTTTTGAAAGCACACCACACACCTTGAAGTTGCTTCTTCCGTGGCGGCAGCAACTCAATTAGGACGACCACTAAAAGAGCCCTCAAAACACAGGGCTAATTTTTTTTTATCATAGGTGCTTTTAGTTTTGGAGACTAGGTCCAAAAAGTAAAGTTTTACAAATTTTACTACTCCAATGGATCCCAAATATAAGTTCAAGAAAAATTCAGAAGTTGTATATGACAGGACATATACCTTATCTATGTTATTACTGGTATGTTAAGATTTTTCTAGACTATTCCCTCCATTAAAAATTACCTATCACTTAAGTTTTATCTTAAGTCAAACATCTCTAACTTTTTTTTTACCAAACTTATAAAGAATATAAATTTCCATAAGACCAACTAAATGCACTATCAATATATATTTCTGAGGGGTTTAATGAAAATAATTTGATGCCGTGGATGTTGGTATTAAACTTTATCAAAGTTATACAAGTTTGATTTTGGGACAAAATCAAAGTGATAGGTAATTTGAAATGGAGGGGGCGTTTTCGTAATCAGGTAGCACTCGACACAAGTTCGAACCTCTAGATTTGAAGACGCATGAAAGTAAAGTGTGCTTTACTAAGCTGAGAAAAATGTCTGAGCCGAACTTCTCTGGATGTCCGCCATCCTGAAAACTCAACTCCCTAAACCGTCCTAGCTCGCTGGATGCATTTCGATTTATTTTCTTATATAATTCTGAATTTGAAACGTACTCAGGGAGAGTACTGGGCTACTGGCCCAGTGGATGGGCCAGGGCCTGGCCCAGTCCCCCAGCACGCAGTAACATGATTGCACTACCTCTGTGGATGTGCCGCACATTTATCACGTGTCGCGGTGTCGGTGAAGGGCTGAGCTCCCGTCGTCCGTGTCCGTACGCCGTGTGCTATGCACGCTGCAACTGCAAGCGAGTGGCTCCCGTGCCGTGGACAGCATCCTCGAGTCAAAGACTGGACAGCCTGGATCGCATTCCCGTCGACCCCGCATGTTCCCGTGCCTTTGGCTTTGTTCGGCTACTGTTGCTCGTTTATTCTGGCATGGGACGACGGAAATTTTAAAAAGATTGACCAGGAATCAATCAGAGAAGGCAATCATTTGCAAATCGAAGACACCTCGCTAAAGATCGCAGACAAATGTCTCCCAAATCTCACCTCCGTCCCACTCCCACATTGCTTGCGCTTCATCGTGTCCATTCTCTGTTTCCGACACTTGTAATCTGGTAGCCTTTATTTATTTAAAATTTAATTCTATTTGGATGGAAAGTACTTTTGGAGTTTTAGAAACAAATATTATGGTTTTGTGAAACATATACAGGGCCTGTTTGGTTTCACTTACCTGAGAATCGCTTATCTGAGAATCAAGATTTTCTGATAATCCTCTGTCTGAAGAATCTGCTGTCTGAAGAATCTGGGGTGTTTGGCAATCATATTTCTTAAATTACTGTGTGTTCTTATTCTGTGGTAGTAGCTGCTTAATTCATCTACAGCACAAAAGCATGATATAAAGATCATTTTTTTAAACAGAACAAACACCTATTCAGGTAAATCTTGATTTTAGGAGATGCCGTACGCAGAACCACTTGAATTCTTATATCTGAAAACTTGAGTATATCTATAAGGAGGAAGAAAAATTACCTTGAAGCACCTCCAGCAAGATCAATCCGGCTGGATCTGTTCGGCGGTGACCCTAGGGAGGAGGGGCGACGACCAGGCGACCGGTGCAGATGGGGCGGCGGCTAGTGCAGAGGGCGCGGCCGAGCGTCGAGCGAGGGGACGGGGGCGCCGCTCCTGGAGATGGGGAGGGGCGCAGAGGGGGCGGCGGCCGGTGCAGATGGGGCAGCGGCTGGTGCAGAGGGGGCGGCCGGGCGTCGAGCGAGGGGAAAGGGGCGCTGCTCCTGGAGATGGGGAGGGGCGCAGAGGGGGCGGCGGCTGGTGCAGAGGAGGCCGGCGGCAGGGAGACGCGCTGATGGCGCAAGAGGTGGAGGAGAGAGCCAGGGGTAGGGAGGACCGAGGGACAGGCGCACGGGGTGGGGAGCTGAGGGAGGGGTATGCGGAGGAAAATGCGTTCGCTTTCCTACGAATCGAGCGAAAGGAGGCCAACCAGAAAAATCGCTCGATAGTTGTATTTTGGATTCCGAGAGAAGCAACGGTGGAAAAAATCAAGCTGGTGAAGGAAGCGTTTGGCGAGATTCTCGCTTTTTTCCACCGAGAATCCGATTTTAATCGGAACTAAACAGGCCCATACTTCGATTTTGAAAAGTTGTGGGGGTGTTTGGACTACAAGCTTGATAGTTTTGAAAGCCATGGCATTACTACGGGCAATTTTCTTTTATGCCACTGAGAAAACTCGTGATCCCTCATATGTCATCGATGTGTCTATGACACGTGGGTCCCCCCACAGTCAATAATAGTGGTATATAAGAGATTTAGGATTTAACCAATGGCATGTGAGGAATTTTTCTATTACTGAAACATAGTCTTTTTGGTGTTTTTAAAACTCTACTCCATACTTTTCTTAAAGCATGAATTTTGTACGTTTCTGCTTCAAAAATGACGGTTTCTTGATAACACGTTTTTTTTAACTACAACTTTTTTTAAGTAATAAAACTACAACTTCAAACAAGCCCTAAGTGTGGCACAAGACTAATATGGAGAAAGAGGAGTAATATCTGCTGATCCACACAAGGATGCTAGCGCACCGCTGTTTTTTCTTTATTCTTAATGCCTTAATGGCAATAACTTATTGCTTTTACTTTTTTGTCGTAGTGCAAAAGCATTGTCATAAAAAAATAGTAGTGCAAAAACAGCTTTGCAACGTGTTGCAGAGTGGCCAGGCAGCATCTCTAGACTTCCTTCTTCTGAAGCAAAGAACCAATGAGAGAAAAAAGCTGAAGCCAAACGGTTCTAAAACGGTCCTAACTCCTAACACCTCATTTGTCACCGGCTATAGTATTATAATTATAGTACTATATAACGCTGCCCTCTTTTTACCGTTTCTTTAATCACACTGAAACTGTGCCTGCATGGAAAGCTGATACTGAAAGACTAAACTAAGCAAAGCATTGGCTAATGGTTTACCCACAGGATGTGGTTTAGCAGCTCGCACTAAGCCAGCAAGAATTTGCATGTTGATTAGTAGGAAGCATGATGAAGCAGTATTCCTGTACTGCTTGAATGAATTATTGCAACACTCCTCTTCAACTGATATACAAATTCTTAACGGAATAAAAATTAAACAAAAACGAAAAATAATGATGGTAAATCAAAATGGTTGTGTTTTTTTCCTCTCCAAAATGGGTTGAAAAAAATAAAAAGAATCCCTATATGTAGACTCCTTAGGCTATCTCCAACCGTCGTTCTTTATATCGTTCTTTATATCCGTCATTTACATACTTCTCTACAAGATTTTCTCCTCTATATCTCATTTCTCTCCAACAAGATTCTCTAAATCTCGTTCTTTATACATTAAATCCTATATTAGAAACGTATTTTGTTCCAAATTTTTATACGTACATATTTATCATACCTCAAATGCTATGGACATATTTTATTTTTATTTAATCCAGTGTTTAAAATGTAAAGAAAAAATAGAGAAGAGGAGAGAGAATCTCTATATACAGAGAAAACCTTTAGCGTTCTCTATTTTAGAGGACCATTTAGAACGCTGCTGGAGCATATAGAGAACGGAATCTTCTCTATATACAGGGTAGAGAACGGTTTAGAGTCTCCCGTTGGAGACAGCCTTATACTGCCACTAAAAGTTGTTGGTTCAGTACAGGGGAGCAGCAGCTGTTGATTGTTGGAATCCAGGCAGCACGCCTGTAACCCACTAACCCACTCACTCCAAAATTTCAGTCACAGAAATATTCTCTTGTGTCGTCATTTTTTTGCTCTAACTCCAGTTCCAACTTGTATGCTCTGCTGACCAGATTTGCACATATCATTGCTCCTCCCGGCTGTGCCAATCCCTTTTGAAGAAGAATTTGTATGCATGCATATAACTAGTGCGCCGCTTTCGGTTTAACTTTACTTGCATTAGGAGAGATTACTACTAGCTCAGAAAAAAACAAATTGATTTTTTTGTTCGTTGTGGGCATCTAACGGCCAACGCAAATATAAGATATTGTCCTCATTCTTTGGTGCTTCATTTGTGACGTGTGTGAGATTATGTTGTGCTTTTGATAGGTATGGCATGGTAAAGCAAAGTTGGCTAGTTCCTCCCCTTTTAAGAGCACCACCTGAAGTTGCTTCTGTAGTGGCGGCTGCCAATCCTTCCGTACGTCACTTGTATATTTAGTAACCATAAAAGTATCTATTTTTTAATTCAAAAAATATCTATTTTACCCCTCAATCTCTTGGTTGTCCAGGTACTATGCTAAGACCATGTTTGTATCAGCTAAAGCTAATCTAACTGATCCAAATGAACAGCTCAGTTTATAGCTAGCTTATAGTTTAGTTTTCAACTATCTAATAACCCAACTTGTAGAAAAGGATTTTATATATGCTATTTCTAACTATTACATGAGTTAGGAGGATCCAAACAGTCTATCACCTCACTTGAGGCCCTGAGTTTTCCAAACCGAGCCTTCCTCAACCTGATCCTATCTTATAAAAAACATGATCTCATTAAACTATAATTATGATTTTGATAATTGTGTGATAATATAATCAATGCGACTAAGAAGATTTTTTTCAAAAAAGGACTAACAAAGTTTGTGAGATCACATTCGTAGAATTTTTAAATCCTATGGATGAAGTACATAGTCAAGATGTCCAAATCACTATCAAGACGCCCATATCATTGTGAAAAACCAGAAATGAGTTGGACAAGGTACAACAAAAATCAATATGTCGGATCAACAGATGCATTGAGAAATTGATACGGCGATCAAGTGAAGAAAATCCCAATAGCACCGGATCAACTGACGCCCTAGGGTTAAATATTGGTGCATTGGTCAATTGATTACTTCGAGAGCATTTTTGGTTCCAGTTGGCTGTCAAAGCAAGCCTTCAACACCTGCTAAACCTACACTCGTCGGTGTAACGTGTCAGAGAAATGACGCCAGCGGAAAGGGTTGCTAGGGTTTAACGGCTAGTATGCAAGCTCAGTGTGACCGGATGAATCGACATCTACGACCGAATCATCCGATGCTTTATGCTTTCTGCCAGAATGGCAGGTAACGACTATAAGTGGCTCTCTAGCCTATATAAGGTATTCCTTTGGATCATTCAAGACTGCTGGAGTTCAGAGGAAGCACACACACTATGAAGAATATCTCCAAACCATCATAGTGCAAGTTGATCACATCCAAAGACTTTAGCACATGCTTTGAGAGTGTTAGTGCTAGGTTAGATCTTGAGAGCGTGAGAAAGCAATGTGTTACTACTTTGCGTATGGTTCTAGAGTGAACCACCGCTGTAATCTTGGTGTGCCTGCCCCTTGGAGTGTTGGTGACTTACCGGCAAGTTATCACCCTCCATCTTGATGTGGAGCGGTGGCGACAGCTTTGTGCGGGGTAAGAAACCCCTCATTCGTGGGAAGTTCCATAGTGAACATGATGTCAAGATGACGGTGCAAGATGTGAAAGAACCTCACCTACTTGGCGTGAGCTTTAGTGGTGAGACCAAACTTTTGATCGGAAGAGACTTGGTGACCGGGAACGTATCTTGGTGGAGCTCCAACGTGTACTAGAGGTGACGAGTTTGTATTTTTCTAACCCACTCATTTATATTTCCATACTTCTTTTTATACAACTTGTGTGCCTTTACTTATTAGAGTAGCTTCAAACTAGAATTGGCTATAGGTTGCAAAATTTTTTAGGTGGGTTGGAACACTAGAAAAACCCTAGTTGCACATCTAGATAGCATATTTCAGTTTATGATTTGTGCAAACTAGTTGAAGATATAAATTAAAATTTTAAGTTTGCCTAATTAACTCCCTCCTCTTTTAAACTACGAGCACCGATTCCTTTCGTATCTTCCTTGGTTTGCGCAAGTTAACTGCTCTCCTAGCTTCTTCAGGTTTGCGCAAGTTGACTGCTCTGCTAGCTTCTTCGGAATGCTAGAAGCAATCAACGTTCTGGTTTACCGACGAAGCAGATTAGGATGGAAGGGGTGGATAATGTGAAAACTATCCAACGCCAAATAATTTAAAGAATGTCACCGTTTGCTGCTCGTTGTGGCTTTGCTCGATCCACACTTGGTTAGCGAAACCGCACTGGGACCATAGCCGCACGAGTAGTAGCCTTTTCCGGCAAACGTTGGCATCAACGAACAAACAATTTGGACGGGCCGATAGACGACAAGACGTACGTATAGGTGCTCCTAAAGAGCCGTGCCGTCATCTCCAACGAACCATAACCGCTGCTTTCTATATCCTCGCCGTCGTGGTCATTGGTCGTGGTCGTCGACTACGGTCTACGGCGCCGTTCATTCACCAGCTATACCGCACCCAGGTCAGGTCAGGTCAGGTCAGGTTCAGGTCACTCTCCATGCTTCCTGCAGCTCTGCCTGCAATGCCCGCGTATCCCGTTCCAACGGTCTCCGGTAGGATACACCCTTTTGTCTGTTTGCATGTGGGCGGATGCCCAAGTGGGCGTGCGGAACGAATCGCCCAGATGCTACGGCAGAGCAGCAGCCTCTGTCCCTGCTCGGTGCTCACACGTGCTGCTACTGCTAGCTCTGTCGCTGATCGTGCCGTGGTTGGGTTGTCTGCGTGGCCGTTGCTGGAAAAGGACACACACCACCTCTTGGGCCGTCAAGAAAATTGGGCTCCCTGCTAGTGGATTGTCGTCGTTTTGGCTTGGACGGGGTAAGGATAGAATAGATGATTCACAGTTTATATATATATATATATATATATATATATATATATATATATTCGTAGAAAGAGGAATCATGAGAGAATATTTTTTTATATTATTAGTTGTTCAAGACTATTATATTGGTGGTCTTTACTTTGTTTCTAGTCCAAAAGTGACCTTGATGCGCCTGCTGCAGTGTAGCCAGCTGCAGGTAGGAATGTAGATGTCTAGATGCAGACTTACAAGTGAAGGAAAGAACCAAAGAGAGAAAAGGCCACAAGACCCAACAGCTCACGCGTCGCCGGTTAATTGTTCATGCTGAATGAATTGCTGACCTGTACCGGTCCAAGCTAGCTAGCTCTCTTTTACGCTGAAGTTGTGCCTGGAAAGGTAACAACGAAAGACTAAACTTAGTAGAGCATTGGCTCATCATGGAGAAGGTGGGGCTTTATGAGCTCCCACTTAACCAACACAAATTTCATGCTGATTAGGAAGCAACGATGCACTAGCTTTCTCTATGCTTTAACTAAATTCCAACGTCCCATCCAACTTGGCGTGGTTGCTGCTCGTCGCACTTTACCGCCAACTGATGCAATATCATACAGATACTTCCCCTATATGTTTCTCATGTATGCAACCGTAAAACTCCAAAAAAAAAAATTCATAACCTGTATATACAAAAACTAAAAAAACTTGCAAAATTGTTAGTATAGTTACATTTACATAGCTCAATGTTTTAGGCAATCCATATATTGCAGCTTACTAATGATACATATATATTTCATCTAAAATAATAAATCGAATTCCTTTTTTTCTCCAAAATTGTTGTGAATACTTTCTTGAACCAACTGGTAATAAAAGTTCAGAAACCTAAAAGATCATTAACATAATGATGGTTCAGTAGAGGGGAGCAGCACCCGTTCTTGATGGGATCTAAGCAGCAGCCTCTGTTCCCCAATCGCACCAAATATTTAGTCACATAAATCATCGATCTTTTCCTTTATGCTAACTTCCCAACTTATATGCTCCACTGACTGGATTGGCACAAATCATCGGTTCCACTAGCTGTCTCCCAACTATTTTATGGATCTTTGAATACAATTTTTATTGGATAATATTTATACATTTGTTTCACGACTGAGGTAATATTTATATGTTAGTTGCACATTGGTGCGGCTTTTGGTCTAACTTTAGTTCACATTCAAAGATTAGTAGCACAACATGTTCTGATTTGTTTATCAATGATGGTGGCCATCTAATGGCCGGCCAACACATGTATATGGTGCTCATTCGTTGGTGCTCAGTTTGTGATGCGTTGTGTTGTGCTTTTGAGAAGTAATATGCCAATATGCCATGCCAAAGCAAACCCCAGCTAGTTGGTTTGGTTCCACCTTTAGATAGCACGCAAGGAAGTTGTTTATTTGCATCCTTTGTGGGCAAGGATAATTTGATAGGCTGAGAAGCTGGGTGGTGATCTTTGAACTATAACATTTATTAATATATCTTATATGTTTGCAACAACATATTACATTTATAGTATATTGTCAAAAGTCGATATCTTTTATACCAGAAACATTTTTTATTATTTTGCATTCTAATTATAAAATTGAGGTAGAAATATTATCACTGTTGCATTATGAAAATTGGAAACTCTTATCTAGTATGTTTGGCTTGCTACGACCTCCGATGGTGAATCCTGTGCTACATAGTGAATTGTGAATCTCGAAGTTCGAATCCAATTAAATTGTGATAGAGTGCAGACTTATATGGGCATGATTGTGCCAACAACATAACATATATACAATTTTTAATTATATTGAAACTATTAAAAATAGCCCACGTTAAACATTTAAAAGTAATGACAAATAATATTAATTTAGTATGACTATCTATGTTATCTTTAGCATGACTAATGTTATTAACCTTAATCAATATGAAGCTTGATGTATAATTTGACTTTCAAGTAGATCAAATTCAACCATGAAAAGTCATAACTATGACTAATTATTGTGAAGCTATTTTCAAACTTGTCTCTATGACTAATGAGAACTATTTAAACTATTTATCTTTAGTCACACTTAATATTACTAATGATCCCACAATGAATTTATGACTTGAATATGATTCATATAAATTGATAATTCTATTGTAAATTTAATTTTTTAAAATTTCACTGTTATATTTTTGTTCATCTCACTCAATATTTGATTAAAATATTACCTTATATTTGTTTGAGGTATTTTTATGTTTTTATTTAGAACATTATTAAAATAACACTAGCTAGATACCTGTTGAAAAATATTACTAATTTTCCTTATTTTTAATTAAGTTGTGGAAATGGAAAAAAGAATTTACTTTTATAGGTGTATGGTATCCAAATTTTGATTCGGATTCGAAGGTTCTTATTTTTACTCAAAGGTATTTGAATTTGTTTTATAACATGAATATAAATTCAGAAAGCGCAATACCTAATTGTGTCCAATGTGATTTCCACCTCGAATCTTATACATGCTTTCGTCGGCCACACCACTTACCATGTTGTCCTATTACTTTTCTTGCCAACTCCTTTTACCCTTGTGCATCCTCAATCCCTTTCATCTACCGGAAATGATATTATTGAGAAACTTATTTTAACAATACCATGAAAATCATATGCCTCAATCTGATTGAAGTCACGGTAATTTTGGCCCTGTTATTGCACGAACTGATGCTGCCTCTCTAAGAGGACCAATGCAAGCTCCTATTTTTTTGAGCTTCTGGGAAGTTTTAGAATGCTAGCTTCTAGGATGTCCAAAAGCCAGATGCCCTCAAAAGCCAAAAGTTGAAAACCTCATGCCAAGGTACTTCTGACTTTTAAAGGCATTTGACTTTTGGAGAACCTAAAAGTCAATGGTTCGAAAGTATCCAGAAGTTCAAACAAACAGGATCCATATCTTTGCTGTTTTTTATTGCCTTTTTATCGGTTTGCAATAAAAAATTATTGATTACTGTTGTGCAGGTCGAGCTGGTAACTGGATCAATTCTGATTCTAAAAAGTGTCAAACAGGTTGATTGCTACCCAGCACTGCCTTGGTCACGCTGCTCGAGAAGGGATAGATCATCATGACCAGGCGGATGATGCTACGGCAAGATATATGTGTTAATTTCGTCAATCTCGAAATCTACCGTTACGGTCTCTACAGTCTCTTGATGGTACCCATAGGATTAGAGCGCACACATGTATCTATTTCCTTCTATTTTGCTTCCCGACATTTCGTGCCAAGAATATTTGGATGGGTAGACGACGACAAATTAAAAGACGTCCTGCCGTTATTCTTTCACAAACCATGGCCGTTGCTTTCTAACGCCTTCAAGTGGTGGCCAGCTACATCACGCATCCAATTCTGTCTGCGTCCCTTCTATATGTCGTGTTGCGGCTTTCAGTTATGCGTGCTCCGAACTCCAATATGCCAACGGCCACCGGTATACGCCGACAACCGACCAGTGGACGTTGAAACGCCAGGTGGTGTGGAACCAAGGCTACGTGCTCACACACGTGACTGGCATGCACGAAGCTATAGCCCGGTGGCTGTGGTGGTCGAGAGAGGGCTCGTGGTGGGTCTTGTGCTCTGGGCGTGACCACCGTTGGTGGATCGGAGAAGACGGACATCACGTCAGCCGGCAGCCGGAGAATGTCCAAGAAATCGCTGCGGTGGCCTGCACCGTTTGGACTCTTTCCCTTTTCTGGATTGCTGCGATCACGGCCATTGTTCCCACATGCACGTCCCCGTTGTCCACGGTGGTGCTAGCAGCTCCCACTTGCACTAATTTCCATTTTCAAACGATCGCTGATTTTCTTGCTTGTAGCGGTAAATAACTTGCAAGACCTTTTAGAAACTTTTTTTTATTTCTAAGTCCAAGAAAGGGCTTTGAAGCTTGCCTGTTGCAAAGTTGGCAGCAGGCAGGACTGATTTCGATATACATTCTTACATCTTAAGGAAAGAATTAAATTACTACATCCATTCTTGAATATATGTCATTTAGGGTAACAAATTAGTTCAAAGTGAATTAATTTGCTTGAACTAACGACATATGTTCGAGAATGTAGGGAGTAATAATAAAAAAAAGAGAAAGCATGAAACTAAACGGTTCCGAAACAGTCCTAACTTCCATTCACCACAACTGTCACCGGTTAGCTATACTTGCTGCGTATCCCTTCCGTCCTAAAATAAATGTTGTTCTAGAAAATTTCAGACAACTCATCCTAAGAAATGATCTTGTTACCTCTAATTACTTCTAGAATTGTGATTAAAAACCGTGTTATTTATTTAGTTTTCTAGATTCTCAATGAATGTATATACATTGGAACTAGAAAAGTAACATCTACTACGTATTTGATTGGCTCTATACATTTTCCTATACAATGTTTTCTTGGTACTTGGTGTTGCTTTAATTAGATGGATCTCATTACAAGCTAAAATAACACTCTTTGTGGTACAAAATTTGAATGCTCAAACAACACTTACTTTGGGACGGAGCGAGTACTGACTAGTCACACTTGGAAATTAATGTAACACTAGAAGACTAAACTTAAAAGTAAAGCCATTGGATCAGCATTGAGATGTGAAATTGGATCTAATTTGTATGATGATTAGGAAGCAACAAAGGATTGTTTCTGGGTTGCCTTCTGGGTTGTTTCAACTCGATTCAAATGTGAACTACAATGCATCGCATACGATTCTTATTTTGTCTGAAATTGCTGACCAAATTGATGGCATCATAACAGATCTTTTGAATTTTTTCCTTATATTTGATTTTTAATAGTAATAGTAGTGTAGCCAACAAGCAGACGCCTGTAGTCCTCAACTCCACATTCCCTTGGTGGCTAATTGGTGATGTGTCATCATTATTAGTTTTGAGAAGTAACACACCGATACGTATATAATATTTTACACAATGAAAAAGCAAAGTTCTCATTCCTTCTTCTTGGAGCACGACCCCAATTTCCTTCTTACATACATATTTGTGTCTCTTTGTACCTATCCTTTGTCGGCGAGGACAAATTCAAAAGTTAGGTTGATGGGCTGGTGGTCTCTGACTAGTGAATTCATTAAACTATCATAAATCTACATACATACCATATTACATTTTTTGGTGAAACCCAAACTATAGACGTGACCTTTTGACTTACTGGCGGAGGGTTCTAATCCGATGGTTTGCGGGAGAATCTGTTTGTGTGCGGTGTTTCTGTGTGCACCTTGCTCGAAAACGCTGAGGCGACCAATGGCGGCATCAATCATTAGCCGCAGGGTCGATGACGTGGCCAGATGGATGCCATCTAAGAAGCCTTGGCGTACGGACAAAGTATTATTTGTGAGTTAACAATAGGGCCTTGTTGGGGACGAAACCTTCGGATACACCCGAAGGTCAAGACAATTCTCAGCCGGGCCACCCTAGGGGCACGTGCTTCGGATGTACCTCGAAGGGGTCCCGGTCGGAGGAGTCCCGAAGGGTCGATGTGATGAAGCCCATGCGAAGTGACCCGGTGTCGGCTAGATGCCCAAGACCCGACAAAGCTCGGAGGCCGAAGGCCAGACGTAGAAGGGGACATTGTAGAAAGAGACTGCTGGCGAGCATTATGAGCTATAAAGTAGGGTTAGAGAGGAAATTACGGTATACCTCCAGAATATTCAGAGAATATAGTCATTGGGGGTAAAAAGTGTAAATACGGGGTAGGTGAACTGCCCCTATAATACTCCTGTAACTGTAACTGATGGGACGGTTGATCCCAATTGAATAGAAATTTGGTTCCTACTCCGAAGGTGTCTTGGTTGCTTGCTCTTCGTCGGTGTTCCACTGGCTATTGTGGTGTTTCTTCACTCCGAAGGGTACTCTCCACCAACAGTTTTGGCGCCCACCATGGTTCGTTCCAACACACCGCATGGCATAGAAGAAGAAGGGTTCCAGCTCTTCGGCGAGGCAGACGGAGGACACTCAAGCCCTCGTCGTTATGCCGGGGCAGAACCGGACAAGAACCAAAGACGTGGAAGTAGAGGATGTGGTGAATGGACAGTTTGAGGTCCAGCTCGAAGGCATGGGAGTGCCAACGGAGGACATCGCGGCAGAGTGAAGAATCGAAGCTTGGTTGGCTGAAGCAGCCGCGAGAGCGCGTTAGGTCGCTCGAGCGGCACAGCCGTCAACATCCAACATGCAGACAAGGTCGAAGGGGACATCGCACGAATGGCCAAAGCCGAAGCTATGAACCAATACTGGCAGTTGCAACAAGATGAGTTGCACTATCAGTTGCTATAGCAGCAGATACAAGAAAAGAGGAGGCTGCTAGAACTGTGCTATCGAAAGGTTGAAGACTCAGTAGAAGTAAAGAGTCCACACGGAAGGGAACCTTAGGAACGCATGTGCTCCGAGGTGGTAAGACCAAGGGAGAGGACAATTCACATCGAAGATGGTCCTAATGAGGATTCTGAAGAAGAATACAGGGGCCGAAGGGGGCATCACCGAAGGCTAAGATGGCGCGGGGAACCGTGGACACCATTGGCTGTCGAGCTCGAACAAGTGCCATGGCTGCCTCGTTACAATGTGGTGACATTACCGCAGTATGACAGGGAATCAGACCCGAGGGAGTTCTTGCTCAAGTATGAAGCCGCTGTGGAGTCCAACGGTGGGGGTTCAGCATTTTAGGTGAAGGCCTTCATCATGGCGGTTAAGGGCTCGGCGCAGCACTGGTGCGCCAGCATCTCGAAGGGGCACATCTACTCGTGGAGCCAATTGCGATCCAAGTTGTTGACTAGCTTCCGACAGCTAAAGATGGAGGAGTTGACATCTTGCGACTTCGACAACTACAAGCAAGGCGAGAAGGAAACCCTACAAGAGTACATGGAGCGCATCATCAAGCTGCGAGCCAAGGCTCCAAATGTGGCAGATCTAACCATCATCGAAGCAACAATCGACGGGCTCTGGAGTACTTTTGGAGTACTTTGATAGATGAGAGCCAAGCACTGTGGGAGTACTTTTTGATGTCATGCAAGAGTATTGCAAATCCGATAAGGGAAAAAGGAGGAGGATCGAATTAAACCAAGAGAAGAAGGCGAGAACAAACCAGTGGTTGCAGCCGAAGCCCTAGCACGTGGACCAGCCGAAGCAGCAGAACCAGAAGCCTGTGAACACAGTCTCAGGAGGCTAAGAGCCACATGATTTCCATAGTCTGTGAAATAGAGGAGGATAGAACGGAAGAGGTTGACAAGGGATTCAAGGAGGCCGAGGGCTGAAGGTGCAGTT
Source organism: Panicum hallii (assembly GCF_002211085.1). Taxonomy (NCBI): domain Eukaryota; kingdom Viridiplantae; phylum Streptophyta; class Magnoliopsida; order Poales; family Poaceae; genus Panicum; species Panicum hallii. The sequence goes on from NC_038043.1 coordinate 13,805,417, forward strand.
TTGATATTTTCACTGCAGAGACAAGGGGCACTGGACTAACGAATGCCCTATCACCAAACAGAAGAAAGAAGAAATGGAGAAGCAGTCTTCAGAGCCCCCGAAGTTAGTAAATTACACATCAGGGGGGACAAAGCTGGGCCTTCGGTGGCACCCTTTCAATGGACCACCACGTACCCAACTTTCAACTCTAACCCTGTGCCATATGTGCCTCAGTACTTACCACTGCCAGCCCCACCTGCGATGCAACCTGCTCCAGCCACTTCGGCTTACCATCACAGTTGGGCGTAAAGTGCATCCACTCAAGGCTATGACCCAGTGAACTACCATCTTCCGCTAGCTCCAAAATTAGAACCGGGCCAAGTGCCAGAATCATCTATAGGGTCTTGGAAGGTCAACAATTCCAATGGCCCAATGGTAAATGTCATCAATGCCATCTCTAGAGGATCTAATCAGCTAGTGCATGAGACGAAGAGGCAAAGGAAGGATTATCTTCAGGCAGTGAATCATGTGTGTGAAGGTAAGCACTTCAGAACTCCATGGTCCCACATTCCAATAACTTTCACGGAAGCAGATTTGAAGCTGAAGCATTTCCCGCACAAGGACCCCCCTTAGTCATCAGAACAAATATTGGCAAGAACTAAGTGCACTTCTTCGGAAATGATGTGGGGAGAATTTTAGTGGACATAGGGAACTCCACAGATATCATCACCTGGTGGTGTTCCGTGCAAATGGGTTTCACAGAGAAAGATTTGAAGAAGTCAGCATACCCCCTAATAGGCTTCGAGGGCAAGAAGATCGAAGCTGTGGGAAAGGTAGAAATAAATGTAACCTTCGGCCAAGGCGCAACCATGAGAATGGATGTCATAACCTTTGACATCGTGGACATCCAGTACCCATACAATGCCATCTTCGGGAGGAACATCATTAACAAGTTTGCAACAGCTGTACACCAACCGTATCTATGCATGAAGATCCCTATAGCTGGGGGAGTTTTATCTGTTTTTGATATCTAGGAAGAGGCCCAAAGGTGTGAAGACAACACGCCACAGGCATCAAAAAACATGCATGTCATAGAAGAGAACCAGGAAGGACCTGAAGGGGTGGCCGGAGGCGAAGCCATAAATGCAGACAAAGGGGTGAGACAAAAAAGGTGTCGTTGTGCAAAGATGTTCCAGACCGTATAGTGATTGTGAGCAGGGGGCTATAGGAAGCTGAAGAGGCTCGATTAAGGGAATTTCTCAAAAATAATCAGGATGTTTTTGCATGGTCTTCGGCTGATATGAGAGGGGTTAGTAGGAATGTGATGGAACATGTGCTCAAGGTGGACCCGAAGGCCAAGCCAGTTCGGCAACGTCTTCGGACAATGTCAAAGGAAAGGAAAAAAGCTGCATAGGCCAAAGTCTAGAAATTGCTAGACGCAGAGGTGATAAGAGAAGTACAGTTCTCTGATTGGCTCACAAATGTGGTGATGGTGCCAAAGAACAATGGCAAGTGGCGAATGTGCATAGATTTCACAAATTTAAACAAGGCTTGTCCGAAGGATGATTATCCGCTACCTCGGATTGACACTCTTGTATACGGTGCAGCAGGGTCAGAGATGATGAGTGTGCTCGATTGTTTCTCCAGATATCATTAGATCTGGATGAAGAAAAGTGATGAAGACAAGACCAGCTTTACTACCCCTTTCAGCACATATTGCTTCCTCGGAATGCCAGAGAGTCTCCGGAACGCAGGATGTACGTCCAATAGAACAATAAAGGCAGTTCTTGGTTCACAGTTGGACAGAAATGTCTTGGCGTATGTGGATGATGTGGTTGTGCAAAGCCAAAAAAGGGGTGATCACATCTAGGACCTCCAGGAAACCTTCACCAACCTTCAGCGACATGGCTTGAAATTGAATCCAGAAAAATGTGTCTTCCGTGTCAAAAGAGGGAAGCTGTTAGGCTGCTTAATCTTAGAGAGAGGCATTGAGGCAAACCTAGAAAAGATCAAAGCCATAAGGAGAATGAGGGCTCCCAGAACACAAAGGGAAGTGCAGAAGCTAGTAGGCAGGTTGGCTTCGCTAAAAAGATTCATATCAAAGTCCGCAGAGCAATGTATTCCATTCTTCAAGGTGCTGAAGGGCTCTGGTACTTTCCAATTGGCACAAAATAGCAGCGGGCCTTCGAAAACTTGAAGTTGTACATTGAGAACTTGGCAGTCATGTCTAGCCCAACACTGAAGGCAGAATTATTGTTATACATTGCTTCGTCAGGAGCCCCAGTTAGCGCAGCGCTGGTGGACGAGCGCAAAGTCGAAGGGGTACTCAAACAGGTCCCTATTTATTTTGTATCCGAAGCCCTTAGTGGGTCTAAGCTTTTATATTCTGAAATGGTAGCATGGAAGCTCAGGTATTACTTTCAGAGCTACAAAGTCACAGTACCAACATCTTATCCCCTTTGGGACATGTTTGAGAACAGAGAGGCCTCCGGTAGAATCGGAAAATGGGCAACACAGCTGACAGAATACACTATTAGTTTCACTTCGAGAAGCGCAATCAAGTCTCACGTTTTGGCAGATTTCATAGCAGACTGGGTGCCTTTGTCCAGCGGCTAGGAGCAGCCAACGATTGAAGTCATATGGGACCTAGCGTGCGATGGTGCATATTGTGAAAAGGGCACAGGGGCTTCGGCTATATTGGTGGCATCTTCGGGCATCAAGCTGAAATACGCAATTAGGCTAGACTTTGAAGGGTGCACAAACAATATAGCAGAATACGAAGGCTTGTTACTAGGCCTTGGAAAGCAAGAGCACTAGGGGTCCTATGGCTATCTGTCAAATCCAATTCTGAACTAATCACAGGGCATGTGGACAAATCATACAAAGCACAAAATCCAGAGTTGGTAAAATATTTGGATGTGATCAGGGGCATGGTGAAGTATTTCTTGGGCTTTGGTGATAGAAGTTTTCTGAGGGCTCTGAACAAAGGGGCAAATGGATTAGCCAAGGCAGTGGCACAGAAAAACCCCTTGCGCCTGGATGTGTTCTTTGAAACTTTGAAGCATGGCTCCATACACAGCGACAAAACCCCAGTGAAGTTTGTGAATGCTATCACCAATGAAGACTGGAGGGCCACCATAATGGCATTTCTCCAAGGACACTTCATCCTGGAGGATGAGAAGAAAGAAAGAAGAATGGCCCTTCAGGCCAGAGACTATACCATTATCAATGAGGAATTGTACCGAAGGGGTGTGTGTGCACCGCTCCTCAAATGCATATCCAGAGATGAAGGTAGACAACTCCTCAATGGGATCCATTCTGGCATGTGCTCATCTCACATTGGCACATGGGCTCTAGTAGGCAAAGCCTTCAGAGAAGGTTTTTACTGGCCTTCGATAGTGGCAGACGCACACGAGGTGGTTTGGACGTGCCCCAACTTTCAAAAGCACGCACATTACAACAAGTTTATAGCTGATGAAGTACATCTCATACCTCCACTGTGGCCGCTTGCTTGATGGGGCATTGACATTGTTGGTTCGTTAACGACAGCACCGGGCAAACCCCTTTGGGACATCACAGCCGGAGCCTTGCAAAAGTTCTTCTAGCAAAACATTGTTTGTCGCTTCGGGGTGCTAAAGGAGGTGACAATGGACAGTGGCAAGTAGTTTGACTGCGCCACTTTTAGAACATTTTGTGATCAGCTAGGAACAAAATTGTGCTTTGCTTCTGTGTACCATCCTCAGTCCAATGGTGTAGTAGAGAGAGCCAACGACATCATATTCATAGGCATCAAGAAGAACATCGCAGAACAATCGAAAGGCAAATGGGTTGATGAGTTGCCGAAGGTCATCTGGTCCCATAACACAGTTGAATCAAGAGCCATAAAGTTCTCACCATTCAACCTCTTGTACGGCAAAGAAGCCATGACCCCAGAGGAGATAAAATTCGGTTCCTGGAGGACCGAAAACACTACACACGAAGATATGGTGGCAACAGTTGATATCATCGAGACCGTGAAGTTGCAAGCAGCCAACAACTTGAACAAGTACCAAGATGAGACCCGAGGTGGAAGAATAAGAAGGTGAAGCCAAGGGAGATTAAAGAAGGAGACTTCGTTTTGCAACATGTACCGAAGGAAAAAAATGAAAGGGAAGATGAACAGTAAATGGGAAGGACCGTTCCTTGTAGCGGAGATGCCAAGACCGGAGGCCTGTAGGCTTCGAACACTTGACGGGGTTGATGACCCATATTCGTGGAACAAAGAAACAACAAAAGCACTTTGTATAGGAAAAATGTAAGAGCCGCTGGAGGAGTGATAACCAAAGGGGCTCATAGAAACCTTTTTGTATTTACTTTTTTTCTTCTTCACTTATATTAAAAGATGTATCAAAGGATGCGTACTATTTTCCTCATGGGGAAGCCTTCGTGGCGACCATCACGGTCACTGAAGGTTTAAGGTTTTTATCGAGGCGGGCATCCTGTGTAACCCCTTGTGAAATATAATCAAGGATGCCCCAAGGGAAATGTGTGCCCGAAGGGGGATGTAGCCAAAGCAACTACCCACTTCGTCGAAGGGGGGTTGTCATTGGCCCACAACATTCAAGAAATGCTGGAAAATAAGTGAGCACAGGGCGACGAAGCTAAAAAGGCTCGTCACCCCTTAGCTTCACTTTAGAGAATAAAAAATGATGCCCTCTCGAGCGAAAGGCTGAAGATATTCGTATCAATGAGAAATGATGCCCTCTTGAGCGAAAGGTCAAAGGTACTGGAATGAATGAAAAAATGATGCCTTCTCGAGCGAAAGGCCGAAGGTTTTTGTATGAATGAAAAAATGATGCCTTCTCGTGCGAAAGGTCGAAGTTGTACATAAGAATGGAAATACCCTCATCGCTCCAACAACGTGATTAGGAGGGGGGGTGTGGCACTTGGTGACAGTCTTTCATACTTAATTACGTTGTCGGATCGTCGAAAGTATACGCAATAGACAAATGTCACAAATCTCGCATAAGCATAGACAATACACAGTTAGAAGCTTATTACAGTGGGAAGTATCACATGAGAACAAGCCTCTTCATGAAGTTACATAAGAGCACATTAAATAGTGATAACGTCTTATTACAAAACTTAAATGAACGAAGGCACTGCATGTTACACGGTATACAAGAAACTTCCCGTAGCGTCATTGCTCTTCATCAAATACAAGGCGATCTATTTTGTCAATGAGATCTCTTATAGCAACAGTAATGATGTCTTCCATAATATGACGAAGGGCATCATCGTTTGGAATCCCTACAGCCGAAGGTAATGCAGGGTCAGGAAATGTTATAGCTTTTTCTCTTCACCTAGACACACGATACATATATTCCAATGGTCCGCAATAATATTCCACCGGTTCCTGCTTGGGTTCACGAAGCCCTTCAGGCGGAGTATACGAAACATTGGAGCAATTACGAATCGTTCAGATTTCTCGCCAAAGGGCCCGATCGGCCAAAACATTAGCATGCGCGACATGGTCTCATTGGAATTCAACAAAAAACTTTTTTGAGGAAGCATTGCGGATCTTGTATCTACGAAGCTTCGATGCCTAGAATTCATTGAATGATGCCGAAGGAAACATGCGGTGAAATATTTTCCAAGGACGTCCAGACATAAAAATACCACCACGGTTTATTGTCAAAAGCATTAAACCTTCGGTAACCCGCACAGGTTCCATCGCAATGTTCTGCGCGGGGCCGAAGGTGTTAATATCTAAAAGTGATATATTACAAGACTCAATTGTTCATACAAAGAACCTCTCACACCTCTCCAGCATCGGTTCTTTCAACAACCGAAGGGTTAACACGATCATCGGAAACTTTGACACCGCTTTGCGAGGATGAAGAATGCACGGGCACATTGGGTAGAATACCGGCTTTTGGAGCAGCAGTGACCTCTTCAGACGAAGGACCCCCGGTCGTGATGAGGACATTACCCATACTTTACATTACCTTTGGTCCAGAAATCCTAAAAACAGGATAGATCCAAACATCCTATCAAGAAATTAAGCCTTGCTGTTCTACTTAGTTCTTTGCTTGTTGAGTTTTTAGTTGCATTGTTTGGGCTAGTTGCTGGTTCCTAGTGGTGAATTCTTTAGAGTTTTGAGTTCTGGTTACATTTTTAGTCACCACGAAATCCACAAGAACCATTCATTTTTCGGCTGCCATTTTGCCACCACGAATCCATCTTCCCCAATTAAGCACCAGGAGAAAATAGCCATATATTTTGTGTTTGATGTCTGATTCAAGAGTTTAAATACAATTTGGAAAGCTTATCTTGTGGTCTTTCCAAATGATGTGACCTTGTCCCAAATTCCTCTGAGCGCTTTGCAATAGCAATAGAGATTTATGATCTGCTGTCTGAAACTAGAGATGTCGATCTGATTTCAAAGGAGTTATGTGTAGTAATCCCTTTATTTTGGTTGTTGTGATAATGAACAAAAGAGTTTAGTCGCTGGAAAAAAGGAAAGAAAGAAAGAAAGAAAAAAAAGAGCAAAAAAATAAAGAAAGGGAGAATGATGAAGACATCACCTGCTCGGATACAACCACATTGGCAAATTTTGATTCAAAGGTGAAACAATTCTTTGTCATGATTGTATTTGATACATTTGATGAATTGATACTGCGCCATAATGTGTGTTCATTGTCATTTTTAGAAATACATACATGTATCAAAAAGAGTATTAAACACACATGGAAGGCATGCAAGGCCAAATAAGTTGATTGGGGACCAAGTCCGAATATTTGCAACGTTCTCCACCAGGCCACCATATCACTTTTGGCCAAAGGAAAGAAAGAGATAAAATCCAACATGTTTCATGGTTGGATTCAGACTGCAGGCCTGCGGCAAGTTGTGACGGATACCACGACTTCGTCCAGACTCTGTTTTGGGCCTTCAAGTACTTGATGGAAATCTTATCATGTCTACTTTCATATGCATCCTAACTCATGTCCATATCTTTTCCGAGGCGGCCATAGTCATTGATTTATTACTAAGACCTTTTCTGTCCACGGTGCTGCGGCACCTGATTTTGGCCCAATGGGCCGTGTATCAAGTGGGGCCCAATAGGGGCGCATCCTAGGGTTTAGGAACGACCCCACCACGTTCTGGTCATCCTCTACCCTCTCGTATACCTCCATAGCCACCACAAACAGATTGAGTTTTTGTTTTGTCAAAACCTTAGCCATTGCTACTTGCTTGTAGATGCGTGTGTCGGCTAGACCATCCGTTCTACTCAATTCAGAATCCCACCTTTGTGATTTTAGATTGGTTATTATCAACATATTTGCAATTGAGTTGCTTGTTCTACGTGTTCTTGCTTGTTTTTTGATTGCTTGCAGGACGAGTGTCCTACTGGCCGGGTGTTGCTCTCTATGGTAGAACCGCCTGAATAATTCTGGTTCAAGTACACTAGTCATCGCTAAACAGCTGATACTAACTCAATGCACTTCAAACGGAATAACCCATTGGTCTGTCGGGTCTTCGCCCGATGCAACCACAGTTCAACAGGAGCGAAGCAGGTTTACCTTGCACGAAGGCGAGTTTACAATCATACAACGGCTCACCAACTTTTAATTCACAAGATCGTTAAACATTATTACAAAGCTGTTTCAAACTTAAGTATACTTATACAAACATTGTTTCGAACGACAAGCTAAACAGCTTGTCAAGGTTCACAGCGGAAGAAAAATTTTACGCGCGACTACACACATCACGGAGGTTGACACCACACTCAGCCCAAAGTATGACGTCATTCAGGAGGGTCACTGCCAGCCGGGGATGGATCCTACTCCACGGACCAGCCAAATGGAATAGAAGTTGGCCATGCGGAACTATCCGTGGGGTTTTCAAAGGTCAAACCTGAAAAATAGACTAGCAAGACTGAGTATACTAATACTCAGCAAGACTTAACCGCTTCATGGTATACTTAGCCATGTAACTAGACTTATGAAGGCTTAAAATGGTTCTGGGTTTAATTTCAGCTGAAAAGCAGCAAAGAGTATGATCTAACTTTCATATTTTAGCTTTCAGATTCTAATTTCATTAACCATTCTAGGTAAGTACCTATACTAGATAAACAGGGTAGAGATTAACCTCCATCCAGATTCTTCCATAATGGTTACTGTTCTTACTCTATGTGGCAGAAGGAATAAGCAGTCTCAATCTCCGCGAGAAACGGATGATTCTGAATTGAATTTCATCCTTGCAAGGCAACCTAACTCACACGCTTGGAACATCCAATGATAGTTCCAAAGCAACCGTTTGCTTTTCATTCCGACTCGTGGAACAGGGCCACACAAGCGATTGTAGGACCGTACGCACACCAATTGTGCAGGACATACGTCTGTAGCGCGACTACATGACCGTACTCCTGTCCGCTGCGCGGAACGTACTCCCGCACGTCGGTGCGTGAGAAAAACCAAGATACGAGTGGTGGGAGGTATGTCCACTCCTCAGGCCGATTGGTTAGTAGGCTTACTGCTATACCATATTTCACGGCATGTGGCTAGTACTTTCAAACGCTTAGCAACCACTACCACACACTGCGACCTTATCAACTTTTATCAACACAGACGGGTAACCTTCTGAGTCATGATATTGCGCATGATCCCGTCCATGATCCTTATAGTGATTGCAAGATAGTAAACATTCAACTCCTATATCGCGCGAGTAACAGGAAATCACCTGACTTCTACCGGTCCTATTAGCAGAGCATCTATTCGATATGGACTTAGGCACAATACATCGGTTCCTAGGATTTATGCATCTAGGGTTTTATTTCAACTCCTAGACGTAATGCGAGATATAATATATACGTATAGGGTTGCATAAATGTAGTAATTTGAAATACTGGGTTATGCACCGGGGCTTGCCTTCTTGAGCGGGGCTGGGGGCAGGAGTGTCAAAGATTTCCGAACTTTGGTTCGGAGCTTCAGTTAGAGTCTCGACGATGTTTACGGGGTCTTCAGAAAACTCTTGCTCAGTTTCCGGGACTAGCTCGTAGTCTCCGTCGTCGAGTATCGTTGACTCTACATGATATGCAATGTTTTGATTAGATGGTTCTCGAGTTAAGAGTGTTAGTTCATAATAAAGTTGCAATCCAACAGAGTAATACACATGCATTCATAAAGTAAGAGGTTTAAATATAAACTTATTATTGGTATCCTAATTCAATTATTCTAATTAATTGAATTAGGTTAACAAGTTTGATTTTTTATTTGAAATTCATAAAGGCTATGGCCTTAAATTTTTGTGGATAAGCTTATTCTTAATGGATAAGCTTACTATGAATTTGTCATAATTTTCTAAAAATAGACACTAGGGTATTTGAATTTAGTTCATATGTTAGATTTAAATTCAAATCTTAGGTAAAACAGTGTTATAAGTTCTTGAAAAATTAATTATGAACTAACTATCAACATATCAACATATGGTAAAAAGATCTAAGCATGAAAAGCTTAGAAACATGTTTGAATAAATTCAAATCCTTTCAAGTTTGATTTGCACAAAATTAAAGTAGCTGAAACTAGGGTGCAATACTGGGGCTAAAATTTTTACACAAGCTTGTATTCACCTTAATCAGACTACACACCAAAAATCACAGGAAAAAGAGCTAGCATGCAATAGTTATGCACAAGATACCCTTTTGCTAAAGTTTAAAATAAATCAAAAAGTATTTATTTTCAAACCAGACTCTATTAACAAAAGTTGTAGAATTAGACTTCTATATTCCAAGAAAACTGGTTTGGAAATTTTTGGATTTTTCTACAAATTCCTATGAATTTTACATGTTGGCTGATTTGAATTAGAGAGGGGTGCTGATTTCTTACCGATAGGCTCCTGGAAAGTTTTGAATCGTTGCAATTGGGTCCTTGGCCGGGCTACATAGGGAACTCGATCGGTGCCGATCAAATTCCGGTGAGGGGGCTCACCGGCGGCGAGGGGCAAGTGAGGGGAAATGTCCAGGGACTCACGGCGGTCACGGGGGTGGCCGGTGTCGAGGAAGAGAGGGGCCAAGGCGGCATAACGACGACGAACAGGGGTGGGCGACGGAGGTCCAAGGGACGTCGTCGGCGTTCCAGTGGCCGGAGGGCGGGAGGGCGGCGGGGAAGGGGCTAGACAGCTTCCACGTGATGATGTGGTGCTGGCGGTGTGCTTGACCGGGGCTAGGCGGCAGTGGATCAACGGGAGGACGGCGAGGCCGAGCGGCGGCGGAAGCCCGAGCTCACCGACGTAGTGGTCCGGTCGTTCCGGTGCACAAGAGCGAAATTGGGCAGGCTGGGGAGCACCAGGGGGTCGCGGTGGTGCTCTAGGAGCACTGGATCGGGGATGGGGAGCGGTGGAGGCGACTGTCGACGGGAAGCAGGTGCTGCGGCGGAGGTCCGGCGAGGAGCTGCGTTCGAGAAAGAGAAATGCTGGGGAAAAGAAGTGCTTAAGTGAGTAAAGAAGGTCGTGGAGCAGCTGCTGAACATGTTTTAAGGCCGGGAGAGGCACTGCGCGTGTGAGTAGGAGGTGGCGATGCCGGCGGCACGCGTGGTGGCTCGGGCGGCGGCGGCGCGACGTGGGGAGGCAGGAGCAGGCCAGCGCGAGGCCGGGAAGGCGGCGAGCAAGGCGCAGGAGGGCACGTGGCACGGCTTAGAGCGGCGCGGGGGCGGCCGGTGCACGGCACATGGCCGGCGATGCGGCGGGGTCGGGCGCGAGCAGAAACAGAGGAGGAGAGGGGCTGGAGGTAGATGAAGGGGACTAAAGTGTAAATCTCCAAAAGTACAGGGACTCCACTATAAAACCTAGATAACTTTCAAACCATAGCTCAAATGAAAATGTGCCCAAAAGCAAAATTGTAGGGTTCAACAAGATCTACAACTTTGCGTTAAGGTTCGGTTGCAAAAGAGCTAAGGATTTGAATATACTTTAAAACTTGGCTAAGTTTTAAACTTTAATTAAATCCTATTTAAAAACTACACTACACTTGCATCCTATGTGTACTTTCATCTATATTTGCGATTTAAAAGCAAGTTCTTGATTTTTGCAAAACAACCTTCATATATTTGGATTTTACCTCCCATTCTCACCCATTTAACACTAAAGGACCTAAATTTTCCAGAATATATAAAAATATCCTTTTCCCTTTGTATTTAAATTTTAGCACACATACACAAGATCAAACATGCACACTTTATATTAAAATTTAGTGTGTTTATAATCCTAATACCTGAATGTCACAGCCTTCCCCCCTAAAAAGAATCTCGTCCCGAGATTCCGGTATAGAATGGAATTGCGCCGAATTGGTTCGAAGGAAATCTGGGAAATTTCATTGAAGATAGGATTCGGTTTCCCAAGTCGCTTCTTCTTCAGTATGATGATCCCACTGAATTTTGAACATCTTGATGGTTTCTCTTCTAGTGCTTCTCTCTTTAGTGTCTAGTACTCTGATTGGACGTTCGGTATAGGTTAGATCAGATTCGATTTCAATGGCTTGGGGATCGATGATCTTGGTAGGAATTTTGACACATTTCCTAAGTTGAGATACATGAAAGATGTCATGGATGGCCGCTAACTGAGGAGGAAGTTGAAGACGGTAAGCTACGGGTCCACAGATTTCGAGAATTTCAAAGGGTCCGATATATCGAGGGGCGAGTTTTCCTTTTACGGGAACCGTTGAATACCTCGAGTGGGAGATACTCGAAGATATACAAAGTCTCCAATTTGAAACTGTAATGGTCTCCTTCGTATATCAGCGTAGCTTTTCTGTCGAGATTGGGCTGCCTTTAGATTGTTTTGAATAGTCTTCACCTTTTCCTCTGCTTTAGTGACAAGGTCCGGTCCAAAGATTTTACGCTTGCTGGTTTGTGACCAACTCAAAGGAGTTCGGCATCGGCGACCGTACAATGCTTTGAACGGGGCCATCTTGAGACTTGTCTGATAACTGTTGTTGTACAAAAATTCTGCCAATGACAAGCATTTGTCCCAATTCTTGTCATACTGAAGTACGCAGGCTCTAAGCATATCTTCCAGAATCTAATTTACCCTTTCAGTTTGTCCGTCTGTCTGAGGATGATATGCAGTGCTTCGGATTAACTTAGTTCCAAGAGCATATTGAAGTTGCTCCCAGAACCGAGCGATGAATTGTGCTCCACGGTCAGAAATGATCATCTTGGGTACTCCATGAAGACGAGCGATCTGATCTAGATAGTTCTCAGCATACTTTTTGGCGTTGTAGGTAGTATGCACAGGAAGAAAATGGGCGGTCTTGGTTAATCGATCCACGATTACCCAAATAGAGTCATGCTTTTGGGAGGTGTTGGGTAAGCCACCGATAAAATCCATGCTGATGTCTTCCCACTTCCATGACCGAATGGGTAGAGGTTGAAGAATACCAGCAGTCCTTAGATGACTGGCCTTAACTCTTTGGCAAATATCACACTCCGAGACATACTTTGCAATTTCTCGTTTCATACGAGTCCACCAAAAGTTCTGTTTTAAATCGTGGTACATCTTGGTACTGCTAGGGTGTATAGCAAATTTGGACAAGTGAGCTTCATCAAAAATTTGCTTACGAAGCTTATGGTCCTTGGGTACAATGACACGTTTGTTGAACCATAGAACCCCTTCGTGGTCTATTTGAAAGCACTTGTACTTTCCTTCTCCTTGTGCTAACTTTTGCTTAATGATTCTGACCCCTTTGTTACGCTGTTGTGCCAGAACAATGTTATCCCAAAGTGTAGCTTCAATTGAGAGATGGTTCAAGCTACCTTGGGGAATGATCTCTAAATTAAGCTTTCTTATCTCCCAACAAAGCGTCTCATTGGAAGCCTCTACTGATAAGCAAGAGCAATATGCCTTGCGGCTAAGTGCATCCGCAACGACGTTGGCCTTGCCGGGATGATAGTGTACTTCTAGATTATAATCTTTGATAAGTTCTAGCCAGCATCTTTGCCTCATATTTAGATCTACTTGCCTGAAAATGTACTTGAGGCTTTTATGGTCAGTATAAATATGGCACTTTGTACCCATCAAATGATGTCTCCAAATCTTAAGTGCATGGATGACAGCTGCGAGTTCAAGATCACGAGTAGGATAGTTCTGTTCATGAGTCCTGAGTGCTCACGATGCATAAGCAATCACTCAGTTGTCTTGCATAAGCACACAACCAAGTACGATTCCCAAAGCATCACAATAGATGTTGAAAGGTTTGGAAATATCCGGTTGAGCTAAAACTGGGGCAGTGGTAAGATGTGCTCTGAGGGTATGAAATGCATCTTCGCATTTCTGATCCCTGGAGAATTTAACGCCTTTCTTTAGTAGTTCAGTCATAGGCTTGGCTATTCTTGAGAAGTTAGGAATGAAACGATGATAATAGCCAGCTAGACCAAGAAAACTACAGATCTGATGGACTGATGTTGGAGGTTTTCAATCCATAACTTCTTGTACTTTACTGGGATCAACGGATATACCATCACTGGAGATGGTATGTCGCAGAAATTTCACGGTATCCAGCCAAAACTCACATTTAGAGAATTTGGCGTACAAGTGGTGGTCTCTCAATCTTTGAAAAACAACATGGAGATGTTTCGCATGATCTTCCGGATTCTTGGAATAGATCAGAATGTCATCAATGAAGGCCACAACAAATTTGTCGAGTTCTTGCATGAAGACAAAGTTCATGAGATACATGAAATATGCTAGGGCATTGGTAAGACCAAATGACATGACCAGATATTCGTAAAGTCCATATCTGGTGGAAAAGGCTATTTTTGGAATGTTGCTTGACCTAATCTTGATTTGATGATAGCCGGAACAAAGATCAATCTTAGAGAATACCTTGGCTCCGGCTAACTGATCGAACAGAATTTCAATGCGAGGCAGATGATCCTTGTTTTTGATGGTCACCGCGTTGAGGGGACGATAATCTACACATAGCCTTAAGCTATTGTCTTTCTTCTTCATGAATAGGGTTGGACAACCCCATGGTGAAGCATTCGGATGGATGTAACCCTTATCAAGGAGGTCCTGGAGTTGGATTTTTAACTCTGCCAGCTCATTGGGTGGCATACGATAGGGCCTCTTAGATATGAGGGCTGTGCCGGGTTGTAGTTCTATGACAAATTCAATATCCCGGTCCTGGGGCATTCCAGGCAAATCATCTGGAAAGACGTCTGGATATTCGCAAACAATAGGGATATCCTTTAACTTGATCCCTTCTATAGCATTGGCACAAAAGTTATTGCACTCCCGTTGTGGAAGATAGAGAATGGTAGCTTCATGATCTGGTGAATCTATCTCCATAGTTCGGGAAAAGATATCTAATGATACTCGGTGTCTAGTCATCCAATCCATGCCTAGGAGGACATCCATTCTTTCTAGATCCAATAACAGTAAATCTGTTTTTATCAAGTTGCTATTCAACTGAATTGGTACCTTCCTATAGATTTGATTTGAAGAAATTTTAACGCCAGCAGTCGCTATCATATAGACTCCATTAGTAGGATAGAGATCCAAGCCTACTTTTGTTCCACACTTTGAACTGATAAAACTGTGGGTGGCACCAGAATCAAAAAATAATAATGACGGGTTGATGGTTGATAGAGAAAGTACCCGTCATTATTGGCGCACCCTCGGGGAGTTCAGAGAGAGTGGTGAGGTTCACCCTTCCCTGGCGGACTTGTACCATCTGCTTCTTGCCCTTGCCCTTATTGTTCGGGTTGGATGTCTGCCCTTGGAAAGATCTTCGGGGTTGGGGGCAATCCTTAATGAAATGGGACGAGCTGCCGCAGTTGAAACAACGATAGTTGTTGTTTCCTTGGTTGGATGACGGAAAGCTCGGCTGTGGGCCTTGCTGCTGTTGCTGCTGGGGTTGTGGTGTTGGCGGTCGATTGAATCGAGCTTGCTGGGGTGGCCTGGCTACCCATCTGCCTGGCAGATTGTTTCGAGGCGGTGCTCGGGTAGCAGGATTCTGGACCAACCGATACCTTGGTGGTTGCGCCGTTAAGGGTCCCGTAGGTGTCTTCCGTTTCTTTTCGGCCCTGTGGGCTGAGATGCAATCCTCTTGGGTAATGGCCATATTGACCAATTCATTGAAGTTGTTATCCCTTATCAAATTCAGTCGTTCCTTAAGCTTGGTGTTCAGGCCTCGACGGAAACGATCTCGCTTACGGGCATCAGTGTCCTCATGATAACCCGTGTATTGGCACAGGTGATTGAAGACCTGTGCATATTGCATGACGGTGCGGGTTCCCTAAGTCAGATTCAGAAATTCATTGAGCTTTCGCTCAATGAGTCCTTTAGGAATGTGGTGTGCTCTGAAAGCGGTCCAGAATTCATCCCAGGTGACGACATGACCAGCCGGCTGCATGCATGGTAATTGTCCCACCATATGCGGGCAGTGCCGCGAAGTTGTTGGGTTGCGAAGAGGGCCTTGTTCTTGTCTGAGCATGGCGCAGACAACAATGCGAACTTAGACTCTATAGTACGGAGCCAGGCGTCAGCGTCAAGGGGCTCGTCTGCTTTATGGAACAGTGGGGGCTAGGTGCTGAGAAAGTCTTGATAATTAGCTGATGGGTGTTCATCACGACCTCGGGACTGGTGATGAAATTGGCCCATCTGAGCCTGCACTAGCTGGTTGAGGAGTTCGGTCTGTCGGGCTATGACCTCTGCTAGATTTGGCGGGGCTGGTGGCGGTTGCTGGGAACCGCTGGCTTGATCTGGCCAAAAACCTTCCGGGGTTCCACGAGTAGCTCCAACCATCTGAAACAAAGGAGATATCCATCATCAACCATATTCTTACTCCTATTTTCAGATGATATACTGTTGCCAAACAGATATGTAATTCACATGTTTCGTTCAATCAACTCATTTCAGATGCAGAGATATTGCACAAGATGGCAGAACACAAGGCTTAGATTGCAATGCAGATACTGGTTGTCCTTAACATCTTACATCATGGTGGTTACTGTTACGGGTCACGCTATATGTACACATGCCACATGTACTACAACAAGTGGCTCTAGGTTTAGATAGGCTACTCACTACCTATGTCACATCATTCTACACTAATTACATCTGAACTATCGACGATTTAGGTGAACTAAAAATCATCGAGATTGCCTACGGAGGACTGACTGCCGGAAGAAGAGTGATCTGGCTGAGGATTAGGTTCTGGCTCTCCATGCTCGGAGTCGAGATCAGAAACTCCCTCGATTTCCTCTGGGTCTTCTTCTCCACCTTCAGGGGCTACAGGTACAGCAGGAGGTGTCGGTGTTTAACCGGCTGCCCACCGAGGGGTATACCCAAGGTGGTAGATTTTGGGTGAGGGGACGTCGAGATCAGGAACTCGAAGGTGCAAGGAACACAAGACTTAGACAGGTTCGGGCCGCACGGAGCGTAACACCCTACGTCCTGTATGGTTTGTATTGCCTTCGGTATAGAATGACCTAATGATCCTCTGTTTTGAGAGGGGTCCCTGACCTCCCTTATATACCCGAGAGGCCAGGGTTACAAAGATACTAACCAATACCAGCTAAGGAATCGTACCAGAACATATCTTCAGTAGATTCCCCCTGTATTGGTTAGCCTTGTCTCTTATTTAAACAGAATATATAAGAGATAAACAAGATGAATAAGAGATAAGACGGACTTAATCTCTTAGACCTCTTTAAACTACGTTATGTACCCAGTCCCGTGGCCCCGGGTCTGACAAGCCCCCGAGCTCTTCGTAGCTGAGTACTGCAGGCTTATCGAGTACTTTTGAAGCAGTCTTTGACTTCTTCTGAAGCTTTGTCTTGAAATTGTTCTTCGAGTACTTGCTTGGCTGCGTCGAAGCTATGAGGTGCTCATGCCCCGAATTTTATTTCTGATATGGCGTAATCCTCCTTACTTTTTAAATTTGAAAAATAAGTAGTCTGTAATCCTCCTTACTTTTTAAATTTGAAAAATAAGTAGTCGATGCCACGTATCCCGCAGCCCCCGAGCCTTGAACCCAAATCTCCCAGGTTTGGGAAAAAGGATCCAAGAATCGTGGCATTGGTGTTACTCTGAAATCCCGAGAAAAACTCTTCGCTTTCTGCATAGTGAAATTAAGCCTCCCGCTGGTTTATTTAACCGTGCGGTGACTTAAGGTTTCTTCTGCACTCTCAGTCTTCATATGAGTCGTCTTCGAGTAGTTTTGCGGCGTTCAGCCCCCGAGCTTACGAGCCAGGAGAGCCGAAGGAGCCATGTCGAGTAATGCGCATCACCCAGCCCCCAAGCCTGGGAACTAGCGGAACTGTGATGGCACGCCGTGCTGCCTGGAGGGTTGTTGCCGAAGATTGATCTGAAAAAAGATAATGCATACATTATGTAGCATAATACGAAGATACCGAGTAGTACTCAGTAATAATGTAAAGACACCAAAATTTATTCAGTGTAAAAATTTCATGTCTTGCTCTTGCAAGGCCATGTAATTTCCTCGGGCAGTTAGCCTGTTACGTTTAAGCACCTGATCCCTGATGGCCGTAGACTATAGCGTAAGGAGCTTAGCCGCATGCACGCGTAGGAGCATAGGCTTACAGAAGAGTCGAGGTTTCACGGATTAAGGCGTGTGCTACCCGAGTACTTTAGCAACCGTTAAGAGAAGACAGAGAAGTCGTCATGCGACAAAAAGGATGCGCGGTGCGCATAAAGTAGTCGGCGATGTGTAGCTCTGGAGGGTTTCGTACCCATCGAGAGACATACACGCATAAGTAGTCGGCGAGAGCGTGTGTGGCAACACACAAAGATCTATACTTCCATAGGGTGTAGTCCCATGAAGCGTCCAGCACTCAGAACACAACCTTGTGGCGTAGCCTCCATAGTCAATGTCCTAAAGCCGTGGCAAAGCCGCCAGCACTCGGTGCATTAAGTCTGTGGCAGAGCCTCCAGTACTCGGTGCACCAAAGCTGTGGCTGTCGGTCTAGCATCCCAGGAGTAGTCGATCAGGGCATAGCCCCCGAGGGTTTCATGCCCATCGAGAGGCACTACTCGAAAAGGTAGCCGATCCTGTGAAGAACAAGCTGGAAAAGGTATAAATCACTTAGCTTGATTCGTGGATGAATGTCGACGAAGCCGTGGAGCTCGTTGATGGAGCTGCGATGGTTTGTTTATGAAGCTCGACTAGTCGGAGTCGATTCTGACTAGTTTTCAAGTCAAGACGAGTAGTTGAAGTAGTCGTTGATGTGAGGCTCGCCCTCGACTAGTTTCTAGTTGAGACAAGTAATTGAGACAGTCGGCGGCAGGCCGCCGATCGTCCTCGCGAAGTCGAAGTAGACGAAATCGTCGCTGTTGCGCGCGGACATTGCGGCACAAGCCGAACTCGAGCCGGGTCGTCAAGGTCGGCGGCCGTGGTGCGTCGACGTTGCAGCACGAGGTGAAGATGAGCTGAGAGCAGACTCCTCGGTCCTCGTAGTGGATCCATGAATCGACAAGTCATCGAGATCATCGATGATCTTGTCGAGGTCGCCGCGGGGATCTGCCGCGGAAGTCTTTGGCTTCATGTCGATGAGGAATCGATGAAAGTTGCCCGCACCATCTGCGATGCAGACCCACGAGCCAAAAACGAATGCCGTGCCCTGAGAGGGAACTGACCTGGAGAATTGGAAAGATGCCATCAAGCTCGCAGGTGGATCTTCGACGCGCACCCCTATCTGGCGCGCCAGCTGTCGGTGTTTAACCGGCTGCCCACCGAGGGGTATACCCAAGGTGGTAGATTTTGGGTGAGGGGACGCCGAGATCAGGAACTCGAAGGTGCAAGGAACACAAGACTTAGACAGGTTCGGGCCGCACGGAGCGTAACACCCTATGTCCTGTATGGTTTGTATTGCCTTCGGTATAGAATGACCTAATGATCCTCTGTTTTGAGAGGGGTCCCTGACCTCCCTTATATACCCGAGAGGCCAGGGTTACAAAGATACTAACCAATACCAGCTAAGGAATCGTACCAGAACATATCTCGAGTAGATTCCCCCTGTATCGGTTAGCCTTATCTCTTATTTAAACGGAATAAATAAGAGATAAACAAGATGAATAAGAGATAAGACGGACTTAATCTCTTAGACCTCTTTAAACTACGTTATGTACCCAGTCCCGTGGCCCCGGGTCTGACAGGAGGTACTGGCTGCTGCTGGAGTTCATCGATGTGAGCATGGGCGTCATCAACTTCAAGGATAAGGTTGTGGATTTGCTCCTAGAGGAACTCAATGATCGTGTTGCGTTGAGTGATTATTGCATCACTCTCATTGATTTGATGCTCCCGGTGAAGAACGGTCTCATCCCGTGCTGCGATAATTTTCTCCTTCTCAGTAACCAAGGCCTGAAGCTCTACTATCTGAGCGACCTGTCGATCAACATTTCGATAGTGGCCTTGAGCTATGCCAATCAACTGACCCATACCACGGCGTAGCAGGATCTGATAATGGTGCTGGACATTCATAAACCTGATGGTACCACGGAGTGTTTCTTCAGCTGAATCTCCCAACATGTGACCATAATGGGCTATCCTGAAATTCCACTCAGGATCACTGGAATCTATTGCAGGGAATAGGCCGACAGGATACCCTGCAACTTCCATGGGGTGCTGGTTGCAGAAGATGTGGATGGCCTCCAGAGCTGCAGTCTTGATGGTGTCGACGAGACGATAACCAACCACATCGACCTCGATGGGCTGCCACTGAGAGCGAAAAGGGTGCTGAGGAATAGTCATCTTGACTCTGCATCGGGAAACACCCTCCTCTCTATACTCCACTCCATCGTACTAGGGAGGCTCGGTGTAGAAGAATAGACTAAGGGATTCCCATAAAAGACGGGGAAATCCTCCCAGTGCAAGGTATTGGTATGGAGATGCCCTGCATGATCCCAAAAGATGTTTGAAGGAGCCGCCATCTGAAATAAGAATTCAGATGGTAAGATTCATTTACTCTGCTGAGAACTCATAAGGTAAATGGAACAAGACAATTAATTCTGGTAAGAGCAAAGGCTGGAAATCAGATGGATGTTTAAGATACTCAACTAAGGCTACCATAAGAATTCTATTGAAACTACACTAAGGATAGACAACACTTTACCTGTCCTTAAAAGAACAACACATTCAAGCACTCATTTTGTTTGTTAATGGATTATGCATGCATGTACTATTCGACCTCACAACCAAAACAATTGCCTAATATCTTCGGACTTACGTGGTTAATTTCGGTGGCATAACACATACTTCTCTCACTAATATCTAGTCGATAAGTCCTATCCGTCTTAACCTCTTAATCGTGGTTAGTGTACCTGCAGAAGACCACATTTATATAATCAGAACCTTTCATGGCAGCACAACATGAAAGCGTCCCCAAACAGTATTGTTCACTATAAAAACAGCATCTGTACCATTACCGCCGTACAGACGACGTTAACATACGTTATCAAAACAACTTATTCACGGGGGTACCGCAAAATGCAGGGGTATGAACAGCGATCGCCATACCCTGCGCCGAACCATATACTCCCAATATATTCAACCTAAGTTGATATATTGGCCACATCTCAAGTAGGCCACTGCTTGAGAAACAGCGTTCGGTTCGCATCACCGACAGGAAGGCCAAGCTCCCTCAGTTGGCTGAGGATCCTTACCTTCTTACCTCACCATCGAAGGTGTCATTACAGAAAGTAAAGTTGAGTGGTACATGAATTTAAATTTTGATAGAAAGTAGTGCTACAAGTCAGAGCTATACTTTTTCCACACATATATATATATATATATATATATATATATTAGTAGCCACCTGATTACTCCCATATAAATCCATAGGGCTTTGCGTTCTAAGCACCAACCTTAACGAATCCAACGTACTTCGTAAATTCATTTGTTAAGTAAGTTTTTATCCTGAAAATATTTTTATGAGCTACTACAGTTGTAAGAGTAAATCTACAGCTCTGATACCAGCTGTGGCAGAACCGCCTGAATTATTCCGGTTCAAGTGCGCTAGTCATCGCTAAACAGCCGATACTAACTCAACGCACTTCAAACGGAACAATCCATTGGTCTGTCGGGTCTCCGCCCGATGCAACGACGGTTCAACAAGACCGAAGCAGGTTTACCTCGCACGAAGACGAGTTTACAATCATACAACAGCTCACCAACTTTTAATTCACAAGATAGTTAAACATTATTAGAAAGCTGTTTCAAACTTAAGTATACTTATACAAACATTATTTCGAACGACAAGCTAAACAGCTTGTCCAGGTTCACAGCGGAAGAAAAAATTACGCGAGACTACACACGTCGCGGAGGTTGACACCGCACTCAGCCCAAAGTATGACGTCATTCAGGAGGGTCACTGCCAGCCGGGGACGGATCCCACTCTACGGACTTGCCAAATGGAACAGAAGTTGGCCATGCAGAACTATCCATGGGGTTTTCAAAGGTCATACCTGAAAAATAAACTAGCAAGACTGAGTATACTAATACTTAGGAAGACTCAACCGCTTCAGGGTATACTTAGCCATGTAACTAGACTTATGAAGGCTTGAAATTGTTCTGGGTTTAATTTCAGCTGAAAAGCAACAAAGAATATGATCTAACTTTCATATTTTAGCTTTCAGATTCTAATTTCATTAACCATTCTAGGTAAGCACCTATACTAGACAAACAGGGTAGAGATTAACATCCATCCAGATTATTCCATAATGGTTACTATTCTTACTCTATGTGGCAGAAGGAGAAAGCAGTTTCAATCTCCGCGAGAAACGGACGATTCTGAATCGAATTTCATCCTTGCAAGGCAACCTAACTCACACGCTTGGAACATCCAACGATAGTTCTGAAGCAACCGTTTGCCTTTCATTCCGACTCGTGGAACAGGGCCACCACAAGCGACTGTAGGACCGTACGCACACCAATTGTGCAGGACATACGTCTGTAGCGCGACTACATGACCGTACTCCTGTCCGCTGCGCGGAACGTACTCCCGCACGTCGGTGCGTGAGAAAAACCAAAATACGAGTGGTGGGAGGTATGTCCACTCCTCGGGCGGATTGGTTACTAGGCTTACCGCTTTACCCTATTTCACGGCATGTGGCTAGTACTTTCAAACACTTAGCCACCACTACCACACACTGCGACCTTATCAACTTTTATCAACACAGACGGGTAACCTTTCGAGTCATGATGTTGCGCATGACCCCGTCCATGATCCTTATAGTGATTGCAAGATAGTAAACATTCAACTCCTATATCGCGCGAGTAACAGGAAATCACCCGACTTCTACCGGTCCTATTAGCAGAGCATCTATTCGATATGGACTTAGGCACAATACATCGGTTCCTAGGATTTATGCATCTAGGGTTTTATTTCAACTCCTAGACGTAATGCGAGATATAATATATACGTATAGGGTTGCATAAATGTAGTAATTTGAAATACTGGGTTATGCACCAGGGCTTGCCTTCTTGAGCGGGGCTGGGGGCAGGAGTGTCAAAGATTTCCGAACTTTGGTTCGGAGCTTCAGTTAGAGTCTCGACGATGTTTACGGGGTCTTCAGAAAACTCTTGCTCAGTTTCCGGGACTAGCTCGTAGTCTCCGTCGTCGAGTATCGTTGACTCTACATGATATGCAATGTTTTGATTAGATGGTTCTCGAGTTAAGAGTGTTAGTTCATAATAAAGTTGCAATCCAACAGAGTAATACACATGCATTCATAAAGTAAGAGGTTTAAATATAAACTTATTATTGGTATCCTAATTCAATTATTCTAATTAATTGAATTAGGTTAACAAGTTTGATTTTTTATTTGAAATTCATAAAGGCTATGGCCTTAAATTTTTGTGGATAAGCTTATTCTTAATGGATAAGCTTACTATGAATTTGTCATAATTTTCTAAAAGTAGACACTAGGGTATTTGAATTTAGTTCATATGTTAGATTTAAATTCAAATCTTAGGTAAAACAGTGTTATAAGTTCTTGAAAAATTAATTATGAACTAACTATCAACATATCAACATATGGTAAAAAGATCTAAGCATGAAAAGCTTAGAAACATGTTTGAATAAATTCAAATCCTTTCAAGTTTGATTTGCACAAAATTAAAGTAGCTGAAACTAGGGTGCAATACTGGGGCTAAAATTTTTACACAAGCTTGTATTCACCTTAATCAGACTACACACCAAAAATCACAGGAAAAAGAGCTAGCATGCAATAGTTATGCACAAGATACCCTTTTGCTAAAGTTTAAAATAAATCAAAACGTATTTATTTTCAAACCAGACTCTATTAACAAAAGTTGTAGAATTAGACTTCTGGATTCCAAGAAAACTGGTTTGAAAATTTTTGGATTTTTCTACAAATTCCTATGAATTTTACATGTTGGCTGATTTGAATTAGAGAGGGGTGCTGATTTCTTACCGATAGGCTCCTGGAAAGTTTTGAATCGTTGCAATTGGGTCCTTGGCCGGGCTACACAGGGAACTCGATCGGTGCCAATCAAATTCCGGTGAGGGGGCTCACTGGCGGCGAGGGGCAAGTGAGGGGAAATGTCCAGGGACTCACGGCGGTCACGGGGGTGGCCGGTGTCGAGGAAGAGAGGGGCCAAGGCGGCATAACGACGACGAACAGGGGTGGGCGACGGAGGTCCAAGGGACGTCGTCGGCGTTCCGGTGGCCGGAGGGCGGGAGGGCGGCGGGGAAGGGGCTAGACAGCTTCCACGTGATGATGTGGTGCTGGCGGTGTGCTTGACCGGGGCTAGGCGGCAGTGGATCAACGGGAGGACGGCGAGGCCGAGCGGCGGCGGAAGCCCGAGCTCACCGACGTAGTGGTCCGGTCGTTCCGGTGCACAAGAGCGAAATTGGGCAGGCTGGGGAGCACCAGGGGGTCGCGGTGGTGCTCTAGGAGCACTGGATCGGGGATGGGGAGCGGTGGAGGCGACTGTCGACGGGAAGCAGGTGCTGCGGCGGAGGTCCGGCGAGGAGCTGCGTTCGGGAAAGAGAAATGCCGGGGAAAAGAAGTGCTTAAGTGAGTAAAGAAGGTCGTGGAGCAGCTGCTGAACATGTTTTAAGGCCGGAAGAGGCACTGCGCGCGCGAGCAGGAGCTAGCGATGCCGGCGGCACGCGTGGCGGCTCGGGCGGCGGCGGCGCGACGTGGGGAGGCAGGAGCAGGCCAGCGCGAGGCCGGGAAGGCGGCGGGCAAGGCGCAGGAGGGCACGTGGCACGGCTTAGAGCGGAGCGGGGGCGGCCGGTGCGAGGCACATGGCCGGCGAAGCGGCGGGGTCGGGCGCGAGCAGAAACAGAGGAGAGGGGCTGGAGGTAGACGAAGGGGACTAAAGTGTAAATCTCCAAAAGTACAGGGACTCCACTGTAAAACCTAGATAACTTTCAAGTCATAGCTCAAATGAAAATATGCCCAAAAGTAAAAGTGTAGGGTTCAACAAGATCTACAACTTTGCTTTACAGTTTAGTTGCAAAAGAGCTAAGAATTTGAATATACTTTGAAACATGGCTAAGTTTTAAATTTTAACTAAATCCTATTTAAAAACTACACTACACTTGTATCCTATATGTAGTTTCATCTATATTTGCGATTTAAAAGCAAGTTCTTGATTTTTGCAAAACAACCTTCATATATTTGGATTTGACCTCCCATTCTCACCCATTTAATACTAAAGGATCTAAATTTTTCCAGAATATATAAAAATATCCTTTTCCCTTTGTATTTAAATTTTAGCACACATACACAAGATCAATCATGCACACTTTATATTAAAATTTAGTGTGTTTATAATCCTAATACCTGAATGTCACACTCTCCAAAAGATCGCGTTAGCCATTGAAGATGGTGTATCAGTTGCTAAGGCATAGCGTCCTTGGAAAGCTGTAGTCGGGCTGTGATCGTCGTTTCCGTCCACCGATTGAGTTATTCATCCCCTCTCACCGAAAGATTAGGAACAAACCCAGCGGGTTCACATCAGGTCGAAGACAGACGTAGAACTTGTTTGGCGTTGGCCTCCGCGTTCAGCTGTATCTGTGGCAAAAACTGAAACAAGACTTAGAAGCGAAGTCTAAAAGTATAACAACAGCGATGAAGCCAGAGCCATGTACCTGTTCTTTCAATCGGTCGCCTTCACGGTGCACAAGAACATTGCCTTTCTCCTTGAAGATCGATTCAATGAAATTCTTGGCAATATTTTTGGGCAGCCGGGGGTAGGCTTCCCGGTTGGACGGCATCTTCCGTAGCCAGTTATATTGCAGTCCCAAAGCACATGAAGTTGAGCCTTGAGAATACCTTGGGAAGCAAAACCTTCGGTGGGCACAAGATTGCAGATCGGAGCAGCCAAGGTACGGGTCGAGACAATGGCACACAGGTCACCGTAAAGGTGGCTCCCAGAGTCAACCATGGCAAGACACGCCCGAAGCCATTGGAAAAACTGTTGTATTTCAATGTCTTCAAGACCAGCAAGCTTCAAAGCGGTCAAACCATCGGAGGGCAGGAGGCGAGGAACCTCCTCTCGCAGCTGTGTGATGCCGGCGGAGAGAGCTTCACGGTAGACCCTAAAAGTTTCCCGAGAGGCGCGATGCCTTTCTTCCGCTTTTGAGGCCCGAGTTTCGGCCGTCTCATACTGAACCTGTGCTTCGGCCGGCTGGTCTTTAAGAGTATTGTTCAGCTTCATAGCATCCTCAGCTTCGGTGCACACGACATTATGTTGGCTTCGCTCCGCATCAAAGACCCTCTGAAGCTCCAGTTTTTCTCCTTCCAATTGGGCAATTTTTTCCTCCAACTCCGCGATGCGAGAGCAGGCAGGCCTTCATCCTAAAGCTGGCGGCTGGCACAGCGAGCGGCAACATATGTCTTAAGTGACAAATCCTAAAGCATGATTCATGGGGTCCTTCACAACAGGCTTATTTGAGGGGGGCGGAGGTGCTGCGGACACAGGGGTCGCTTGACTCCACTGCATCTTCGGAATCCCCTTTGTCTTGAAGCAGAAGGGGATCCGAGAACACCACTTCAAGGAGGCGGGAGCGCATCTGCCTGCTGCTGGCGTTCGCCCCGCGTTTCCTGTTCTTCTTTTCATGCTGCATCGTAGCAGAGCTGCCAGCACCGCCTTCGGAGGCCTTCGCTGTCTTGCTCAGTTGTTTATCTGTCTTGTTGTCCTCGGCCGCCTTGTGCTTCATGGCAGTGATGCATGGGGGGTTGGCTTTGAAAACGTGATTGGTGCGCATCCCTCCAAGTTTTTGCTTGATAACCTTGTATCCTGTGGAGGTCTCCGGGCCAAGGATGTTGTTAGCCCGGTGCTCAACAGCAACAGGATCGATAGCTGCACAACCAAAACCGGGGGTAAGCAGAAAGAGACGAAGGTAAAAAAGTGTACAACAACAAAAGTACACTTACCTGCTTTCTAGAGCTCAAAAGAAGATCCGAATTCCAGCACAGGGCTCCGGTTCCCATCGCCCAGGCCTTAATGGTCCAGCGAGCCCTCACCGGCTAGCAATGTATTGTCGGTCAAAATCAACCGGCGAGTAACGATAGGCAACACGACGAGCCGGGAGGCTCCCGGGACTGCTGGTGGACCCCGGTTCCTCAGTCAACGGTCCAAGATCCGGCACACGTCCTGGCTTCCGGATTGCTAGGCGTGCCACCTGACCTTATACCTGATCAGGAATGTGTTATGTGTTAGTTTCCTGCATGCACAGACACGTGTAAATATTAGTCCGAGCCGTGGATGTTTCCGATATCGGCTCTAAAGAGCCGATTGTGTTCCATACCGGATCGGATCTATAAATAAAGCAAATATGCCCGATGGTAATAAAAATCTTGCTCTGTAAACACTAAGCTAATCCAATCTACAACAATTAAAGCTTTCACTGCATAATCGGAACATCCAGCACGTAATTGAGCCTAACGAATACGGAAAGTAACGAAACAACAACCTAAATAGAGGCCTAAAAACCAACCAAAAGCCGATTCCCGGAACAATCCCTTTTAAGTTGCTGCATAATACCAAGCGTACTGCCGGAACATTCAACCCATTTGAAGGGCCTAATTACGCAGATATTAAACTAAATCTTCAATGAACAAAGACTAATCATAACAGATTGGATCTACCAGACGAAAACAGAGCAAGGTGCTGCTCTTATACCCGAAATCGAGTATAGAGACAGCCGGACGTTCACAGGTAACAAGCAACGTACAATTAAAGCATGAAATAGCCAATGTTACTCTATAATCGCTAAGATAACTAGTGTTACTCGCCGTCAACAACGCTTTAGAACGAGAAACATAAAAAGTAAATAAGCAAGGACAACACTACCCCGATCACGCAGGGCGTGATCGGGGCCGCGCGACACTTACCTGAGAAACCCAAGAATAGGGATGGCGATGCGTCGAAAGTTGTTGATGAATGATTGATTGATTTTTTGATTGTTCACCCAGGGTACATATTTATAGTCCGTAGACTTGCCTTTCCTAACCAATCCTAACTAAACACGACACAAATCTTAACTATCTCTATCTAAACTGTTTAAACATACGTACCTATCTAGATACACGGCCATTCCTTGGCCCAAAACACCCGCATAGGGTCCAATTCGCAAGCCCATTATAACTATCTTTTGAGCCCATCTTACTCCATGGCCCACCTTTCTGGCCCGCCTAAATTATGGAGATAACACATGCCCCCCTGGTTTCGGCAATAATTATTCCGAAACCATTTTTCTTTTAATCGCCTCGCCTCTTCGACTTCTGAAATCCGTACAAGCGTGCCTCTTCAACTTCCAGGGGATGTGACCGCTCTGCATCAGGCTCCTTGGAAACCGTTATGGTGCCAATTCACCTTCCACTTTATCTTTATAAACCTATCCCCAGTAACTTTCTTTTAATCGTCTTCTTTCTTCAGCCATTAGCAACCACACCTAACTCAATTTCCTTCCCCTCGTAATGGCTTCCTCCTCTTCCTCTGCTTCTTCCCCAATCTCCTTCGAATCCGACTCCACTCGAGAGCCTACTCCAGAACATGACCCCATAGCCGCCTACGAAATCCTTGCCCCCCTGCATTGGGATGTAGAGGAATGGGACTTCCAATTTTGGTCAGAGGATGACGAGTCCCTGACCGACGGTGAAGACCTCCTCCTACTCTTTGGCGATGAACTGGAGGAGGATGAAGAAGACGATGCGTTCTGGGAAGAAGACTTCTTCTCTTCTTCAGAAGCAGGAGCCGATTCCTCCTCAACCGAGGAGGATTCAGTAGCAGGAAACTTCCTCCTTGGTGGGTCGTCGGAGGATGATGACGATGAAGAAACCGAAGGCAACCACGGCTTCACCAGCAGCCGCAGCGGAGGCAACGGTAGCGACGACGATGGTAGCGGCGGTGAAAGCGACGTTAGCACGGCTCCACCGACCAAGCGCCGTAAGACCTCCGGCATCTTTTGGTAGTAGACTGTAGCATTAAGCCGATAAATCGGCCCTAGGAGCCATCGGCTCCCCTTTTGTACTTACTCCTTATTGTAAATAAGATCTTCTTTTCCTACCGCGACCTGTTTTAAAGCCGATCCATTAAGAGCCGATGGCAACGCATCGGTCCCTTTTCTCAAAATAAGTCGATCCGGATGCAAACCAACTCTTCAATTCATTTTATTTTCTGCTTAAATCTAGACCCTTCCCCAAATAGGTCTCTAAAGACTCCCCGAATCAAATTTATCCTCCAAAAAACCCTTTGCTCACAAACCCTAGCCACAAAACTCGCTCCCGAGCCTTAGAACACAAACTTGTGCTCGCGCTGCCAACCCTAGATCTATCTCCTGAATCCTCGATCTTCATCAGGGTTTCCAATGGCGGAGTCTTCAAACACCGATGCAAACATCTTTGGTCTGAAGGTAAGACTCCGACCCTTGCTAATTTAATGCAGCAATTACGAGATTTCCTGCGCCATTAAATGATCTCTCTCCGATTATTTGGCCTTTTTTGGATTTCTTTAGGTTTCCGATATCCTCTTGCCGCATCCTTCTTCCCCCAATTCTTTCTATCTCGGGCCTCGTTCTTTCAAAAAACCCGTAGATCTAATTTCTTGCGAAGCTAATCAAATTCCATTTGTAAGCCAAAACATAGATCTAGACTCCTGGTCCGATAGCCTTCGTGCCTGGCCGAACCCTCCTGAGGGCTGGGTAACTTGGTATAATAGAGTGGCGAACACCTACCAGCCCACATGGGAGTCCATAGGGATAGCCGATGCTCTGTCCCTGTCTCTATCTCCTCTTGAAAAAAATGAGAACCTTCTGAAGACCATCGGCTACTTTTGGTCCGATGCCTTAAACTGTTTTCTCTTTGGTCATGGACCAATTACTCCAACTCTTCTGGACGTGATGATGATCACTGGCCTGGATATTTCATCAACCTGTCCCTCTGCTTACAGATTATCTGAAGTTCCTTTCAAGTTATCTTCTAAAGCAGAGTGCACGAACTAGGGTGCATACCTGAATCAACACCAAAAAACCAAAGGCCTTGTAACAGAGAAGGAACACACAACTTTCTTGAATCTTTGGTTAGAGCACTTCCTATTCTGTGGTCCTTCCCTTGCTCCAACCAAGAATTACCTCCCTCTAGCATATGAGTTGGCCAAAGGTCACACCATTGGCCTTGGTAAATTATTTCTTGGAGAAATTTATAGATACCTTCATCTGATGTTCTTGAGCCTCCTTTCCCAGAAGAAACTCAGGACTGGTGGTCCCTGGTGGTTCATCCAATTGTGGGCTCACCTTTACTTCCAGTATTTCATCCCATATTTCCCCTCCTTGGCCAATAATTCTTTCCCGGACCAAAGTGGGAGGCAGATTTGATACACCAGCTTCGGTCAGGCCTTGTACAGCCTCCCTGGTGGCAAATTAAATCCTTCAGATGCTTCGCAGTGGTTTAGGATTTTCTACAGGGGGCCTGGACAACCCGATCTTCCTCCCTTACACTGAGTCTAAAATTTTTGAGAGCCCGGCCACGTTTAGACTGGCTGACTTTGCCGATGATATCGACACCCGGTGTCTATATTCTATCATGATTCGTCCTTGTCTCCTACCAGTCGGCATGAATACTTCCAACCGTATCATCAAACCAGGATATGAATTCTATCAGCCGGTCGTAGCAGCCCGGCAATTTAGTCTTGGGCAAGTTCCTCCACACTTCCTCCTTCATCATTTGACATCAAACAGGGTAGGCCTTCCTGACGCCGTCACTACCCAAAGATGCTACAGCCTGTTTTCAGACCTTTTCATTCCAATTCCTATTGACCTCGCATTCATTTCTTCGGCTGTTGGCTTCGAGGACTGGTGGTCGATGTGGAAGTCCCATGTCTTCCGGAGAGCCCTGGGGCTGATGCTGCAGCAGATTCATACTGAGTATGAAGTCCCTAAAGAAGAGGTATTAGCATCCGCCCATCGTTCCTCCTTTTGACTTCGCTGAATCCCTTTTCTAATTCCATTCGCTCTTCTTGCAGCAGGAAGATGGCCCGGAGCCCGAAAATGATGATGGTTCTAACTTCCAGTTCTCGCCAGTTGCACCTATAGTTCTGTTTGGCAAAAACGCACCTCCCCCTTCAAAAAGCATCATGCAGATCCAGCCCAGCACCGCAAAGTTGACCCCCAAGCGGAGACGGTCTTCTGACGTTGTTGCCCCCTGGGCCCACTCTAAGGCGAGGAAGATACTTGTTAGGAAAATCCGGAAGGCAGCTGGGCCATCTTCCACCAGTCAAGAAGCTCTGGTTGCTAGCCAGGTTTGGATCACCCCTTTTGTAATTAAGCTTTTGCACATGTACATTTTTCTTGATTACACTCCCCTTTCTTGCAGTCCGTCGTTGTGGACATTTCAAGTGGGGAGGAACCCGCATGCTAAAAAGACTCAGCTCCAGAAGCTCTAGAAGATTTTCTGGCGCCGGTCAGTGCTCTGGTTGTCCTTTGGGATCCTGACCCAAAAGCTCTAGAAGGCCCTACGGAGCTGGTTGATGCTCTGGTCGCCCCTCAAGGTCTGCAGGAGCCGGTTGTTGCCGCGTCGGTCGTTAGCTGCTCTCTGGAGAGGCCAGCTATTGCTTTGTCAACTGCCAGTCTTCCTCCAAAAGTGGCGTGCCTGCAAGAGCCAACCGCTGCTTCGTCGGTTGTCACTCCTCCTTCTGAAAGGGTAAACCCCCAAGAGCCGACCATCGCTTCTCCCGCTGTTACCGCTCCTCCTCCAGAAAAGATGCATCCTCAGGAGCTGATCATTACTTCATCGGTTGTCGCTACTCCCCCCCAGGACAGGTATCTTTTACCACCAGATCGTTTTCTTCCTTCTTTGTGCCGCCTACTCACATTCCTCCTTTCAGGGTCTGAACCTTTCGGAGTTGCTCGCGTTTGATCGTGCATCTGTTGGCTCGGCCATATTACAAGTCGATGATCCTCAACTGGATTCGACCAGAGTCGCCAGTCAGCTTCTCCGTGTGAAGGACCTTTTGTCAGCTCCGATCGACGCCTTGGTCTAGGACTCCAGTGCAGTAACGCAGATCCTCGAGGAGTTCAACTCTCAACTTCCCGTAGCTCTTCAGATCAAGCTCTGGCCGACCGGGCACCTCCCCTTCTTTCGGGCAAGAGTAGCACAGACTCGTCACAGGATTGAGAACCGTCGCTCTCAAACCCCCTTGAAGGCTAACATTGCCGAGAGGTGCCGGTCGCTTAATGAGAAGAAAGCGGTTCTGGACGCTAGGGCTGATACATCTGCGCATCCTCAATGGCTTCTTCTTCTGGAGAAGGAATTAGAAGACCTCCAGGCTAGAGTCCGGGCCACCGAGCAGCGCATCCAAGAAGAGAAAGACCTTACTGCAAGCTCCAAATGGGAAGCAGAAGACCTGACCACTCAACTGAAGGTGTATCTGGCTGAGCTGAGTGCTTTGAGTAAGCAGGTGGTGCCAGGAGTGGATGAGGAAGATGAAGCAGTGACTGCTGAAGCTGATCGTGTCCGTCTCGAGGCCATCACTGCCATCGACGAATTCCTTCAGTAGGCTTGCCTCCTAACAGATAAACCTGTATGTGTATATTTTAAACTCTAAAGTCGATGGTCATACATCGGCTGTTCGATTGACCCAATATGTCAAGCACTTTAAGACTCTAAAGTCAATGGTCACACATCGGCTATTCGATCAACTTAATATGGTGGGTACAAAGTCTTTCTCTTTTATACATGTGGGCCGATTGCACGCATTGGCCTTCTTTCCTTGTTCTTATCTTGGCACATGCCGTCAGCTTCATATGTATAGGCCATCGGGTTCTATCGGCTCATACCCTTCCGCACAGCCTCGGCTCTCTTTTATTCGGGCCCGTTGATCATATCGGCTTACAGCTTGATGTATAATATCGGCTTTACTGCTCACCATCCCACATGCTTGGGAAGTATTTCTTGAGATGTTGACCAATGACCGCCACCGGGAACTTAACACCATCTAATTCTTCAAGCATATATGCATTTCCAGATAGGACTTGGTCAACCCTATAAGGCCCATGCCAATTTGGAGACCACTTGCCATACGCTGCATCTTTAGTCCCTAATGGTAGCACCGCTTCCCAAACCAGATCTCCAACTTGGAATTCCTTCGGCTTGACTTTCTTGTTGTACGCGCGGGCTACTTTGGCCTTATTTTTCTTGATCTTTTCAAGTGTCCAAAGCCTGAGCTCCATGAGGTCCTCCATATTATCATTCATTAGAGTAGCATACTCTTCAGCTGTTAAGTCATTCTGAAACTCTATACACCTTGAACCGGCTGTAATTTCCCACGATAAAACAGCCTCCTGTCCATATACTAGGTGGTAAGGAGAGGTTTTTGTTGCTCCATGGCAAGAGATACGGTATGCCCACAATGCCTTCGATAAGACCTCGTGCCAGTGCCTAGGATATTCATCAATCTTTCTCTTGATCAATTTGATGAGGCTCTGGTTGGATGCTTCAGCTTGTCCATTTGCTTGGGTGTAATATGGAGACGACCTGATTAACTTGATGCCCATGTCAGCGGCAAATTTCTTGAATTCTTCTGAAATAAAGACCGAGCCTCCATCTGTTGTAATGGTCTGAGTGATCCCGAACCTATGAATGATATGCTCCTTGACAAAATTGATAACATCTTTGGATGCCACTGACTTCATGGGAATCGCCTCTACCCACTTGGTAAAAGTAGTCCGTGATAGCCAAAATAAATTGGTGGCCTTTTCTGGATGGAGGATTAATTTTGCCGATCATGTCCATCCCCCAGCCTCTGAACGGCCACGGTTTGATAATGGGATTCATCACTGACGCTGGTACCATCTGAATCTTTCTGAACCTCTGACACGCTTGACATCCTTTATAATATTTGAAGCAATCTTCAAGCATGGTGGGCCAGTAATACCCTGATCGACTAATCAACCATTTCATCTTGTGAGCCGATTGGTGAGTCCCGCAGGTTCCTTCGTGGACTTCATGTAAGAGCCGATTGGACTCGATCAGTCTAGGCACTTGAGCAGCAGTCCTTCCAAAGTTCAGTAGAACATGTCATCTCCTATCAGGACATATCTCATGGCTTTATAGTGTATCCTCTTGGGTGCCCCCCGAACCGAATCCTTCAAGTAATTGAAGATATTAGCTCTCCAATCTCCCTGGTCCAGTAGGTGCACTTGATGATCAGTTCCATCTGCTACAGCCTTGTACCCTGAAGCCATCTGTGCCAAATCATTGGCCTCAGAATTCCGAGCTCTAGGTATCCAATAGAAATTTATGTACCCAAATTGGGCCATCAGCTCTTGACATTGCACCCACAACGGGAAGAGTGATTCGCTCTCACACCTGTATTCTTCTTTGAGCTGAGAGATCACCAATTTCGAATCCTCTAAAATTTCTACTGCTTCAGCTCTGGCCTCAAGAAGCAACTCCATACCTTTATGCACCACCTCATATTCCGCAAGGTTATTGGTGCAAGCGGTAGGCAATATGATTGAAAAAGAATACGTTGGCCCCCGAGGCGATACCAGTAGGATACCTATGCCACATCCATCTCCGCAAACTGACCCGTCAAATTACATGGCCCATGCATGTATGGAAAGCGCTGCTATGTTAGTACTGACCCTTTCTGCAATAAGATCTACTAACGCTTGCCCTTTGACCGCCTTCGCGGGTTGATATCCGATGTTGAACTCTGACAATGCAAACATCCATTTTCCCAATCGGCCATTCAACACAGGAGCCGATAGCATGTGCTTTATGACATCCGATTTGTAGATGATAATTATCTCGGCTGATAGTAGGATATGACGAAGCTTGGTGCATGTAAAGAATAGACAAAGGCATACCTTTTCGATATCAGGATACCTTGTCTCCGCATCCAGCATCCTTCTGCTGAGGTAGAATACAACCCTCTCTTTGTTGTCATGCACTTGTATCACTACCGACGCGATGGAGGTGTCACCAACTGATAGGTACACATAAAATGGTCTATCTTGTTGGGGGTGGAACAAGCACAGGTGGTTTTGACAGATACTCTTTAATCTCTTCAAATGCCTGTTGCTGCTCTACCCCCTAGCGAAACTCTTCATTGGCTTTAATTTTCACCAATTCCATAAAAAGCTCAATCCGTCCAGAGAGATTGGAAATAAACCTTCTGACAAAGTTGATCTTGCTAATGAGCTGCTAGAGCTCCCTCTTCATAGTACATGGCACCATGGTGCGCACAACTTCTTGACTTTTTAGACCGATCTCGATTCCCCTTTCATGAACCAAAAAACCCAAAAACTGACCGGCCGAGACACCAAAAACACACTTTTTTGGATTCACTCTAAGCCTGAACCTTCTGGTTCGTTCCAAAACTCATCGTAAGTCCTCCAAGTGCCCTTCAACCGATGCAGACTTCACTACGACATTATCAATATAAATGTCCACTAGCTTGCCGATCAAGTCGTGGAAAATGTAGTTCATGGCATGCTGATACGTAGCGCCAGCATT
The DNA here is from genome assembly GCF_002211085.1 of Panicum hallii. Lineage (NCBI taxonomy): Eukaryota > Viridiplantae > Streptophyta > Magnoliopsida > Poales > Poaceae > Panicum > Panicum hallii. Next base: position 13,840,385 of record NC_038043.1, read on the forward strand.
TTTCAAACCAAATGTCATAACCACATACTCGAATAGGCCCACTGCCCCAGGTACTCTGAATGTAGTCTTGTGTATATCCTCGGGAGCCATAAAGATCTGGTTATAACCAGCGTTGCCATCCATGAAACTCAAGATCTTATGACCAGTAGCTACGTTGATCAACGTCTCTGCGACAGGCATTGGATACTCATCCTTTGGAGTAGCCCTGTTTGGGTCTCTGAAGCCCACGCAGACTCGCTATCGGCCGTCCTTCTTCTGCATAGGCACAATGCTTGAAATCCACTCGGCATACCTGCAAGGCCTGATAAACCCTGCTTCTAGCATTTTCTCTACTTCCTTTTTGACTTCAACCAAGAACTCGGCCTTCATCTATCGTGCTCGTTGCTGGAACAGCCGAAATACATTCTTAAGAGGGAGCCGATGCTCAACTATGCGTCTGTCCAACCCAGGCATCTCCGTGTAATCACAGGCGAAGCAGTCTGCATATTCTTTTAGCAAAGCTATCATCGGCTCTCATAAACATGGGCATAACTTTTTGCTGATAAATATTGGTCGTGGCTTATCCCCAGGACCAATATCTACTTCTTCGAGCTCATCAGCCGATGTGAACCCATATCCTAGTTTTCCATCATCTGTTAAGTCAACACTGCAGATGGACAAAGAAGACAACAAAAAGAATTTTGGCTTATAACCTTCAGGAAACTTCAACTGTTTTTCTTTTAATAATAGATTGAATATCTATTCAACTTTGCTCACGTCGAAGTCGAACCCTTTCGCAGGCCCTGGTTGTTTCACCCATCTACAAGACACGGGGTTTGCCCGCCGAGTCCATTCTGCGACTACCACCTCCAAATTATCCCCAGAGTCTTTAGCTTCATCTGTGTCGATCATCATCACTTGATGCTTGAACTTATCCTGGTATAGCTCGGGGTGGCACTGCTCATACGTTGTTAACTTCTGTATCAAATGCGCCAGAGAATTAAACTCCAATTGAAAAGCCAGATCCCTGATTAGCTTTAATAATCCCAAAGATGCTAGCTCGACCGCTTCCTTCTCCGGAATCGAGGTCAGTAACACCGGTTTTTCACCTCTCTGAAGCGTTGGATGTATTCTGCCACAGCCTCCCCTCGCTTCTGTCGTACTTGCGCCAAGTCGGCAATTTCTGCTTCTGCAGCTTCTGAGTGATACTGAAGATGAAATTGCTCCTCCAGCTGCTTCCAGGTGCGGATCGAATCAGGGCCTAATGATGTATACCACCCAAAGGCTGACCCTGTGAGAGATTGCAAGAAAAACCTTACTCGCAAGGGATCCGATACCGAGATCATCCCTAAGTGCGCTAAGTATCGGCTCACGTGCTCGATAGAGCTAGATCCTTCTGCTCCGCTGAACTTGGTAAACTCAGGAAGCCGATACTTAGGTGGTAAGGGAATTAAATCGTAATCACTAGGATACGGCTTGGTATAATCGATCGCCCTCCTCTTTGATAAAATGCCAAATTGATCTCTTAAGATGTCACTGATCTGATCTACTGTTTGAGCTCCTAGGGCTGAGTGCGCACTATCGTGACTCGGCCCGGTAGCATAGGCAGCTAGCCACGCTTGTTTGTCTGCATTCGCTCCAGAAACTCCTCCAGCCGCCCTCTGTACTGAATGTACCAGATTACTACTGTCCGGTATATAAGCACACATATATCCATGCGGGATCTCCTTGGGCGGCTCGCTGAAGAATTGGTGATCTACAGGATCACCTCCCACTTTGTAAACAACATAGGCCGGAGAGCCATGTGATTCTGCAGCTGCAAGCGCATAAGGCAGTGGTGGCCTAGCCTGGAACGACAATTCTCCCTTGTAACTCCCCAAGGTAGGTCCCGTTGGAGAGTATTGATGCTTCATAATTTCTTGGACCACGCGCAGGGCAACATGCTCAAAAGCATTAACCAAGCTATTAGAATGTCGGTGTAGCGAGTGAGCCACCACGTAGTTTACTTCCTACCGTAGAGCTCTGGTACGGTCCTCCGATGGGGTGGACAGATCCACTCCATCAAGGGCACCTTCGGGTGAAAACCCCTTCCACCTGACGCCGTGGTGGCGGGTCCTCTCGAAAGAGCCGATGAGATCAGCTTCGAGGAGAGCCTTAATCTCATCATATCTCTGCTTATGTTCAGCAGGCACCTCCTCGTAGGTGATCAGTTCATCCCTCGCCATCCCGTCGATGGCAGTCGATGGAGTTGAAGAAGATGATGAAGTCGATGAAGATGATGAAGATGGCGAAGGTGGTCCCATTGGGCGTGCCAGAATGTGTTGTCAGTCAAAACCCACCGGCGAGCAGTGACAGGCAACACGAGGAGCTGGGACGCTCCCGGGACGGCTGGTGGGCCCCGGTCCCTCGGTCAACGGCCCAAGATCCGGCACACGTCTTGGTTTCCGGATTGCTAGGCATGCCACCTTACCTTATACCTGATCAGGAAGGTGTTATATGTTAGTTTCCTGCATGCACAGACACGTGTAAATATTAGTCCAAGCCGTGATCGGCTCATCGGACGTTTCCTGGTATTGGCTGTAAAGAGCCGATTGTGTTCAATACCGGATCGGATCTATAAATAAAGCAAATATGCCCGATGGTAATATAAATCTTGCTCTGTAAACATTAAGCTAATCCAATCTACAACAATTAAAGCTTTTACTGCGTAATCGGAACATCCTGCACGTAATTGAGCCTAACAAATACGGAAAGTAACGAAACAAGAACCTAAACAGAAGCCTAAAAACCAACCAAAAGCCGATTTCCGGAACAATTCCTTTTTAAGCTGTTGTATGATACCAAGCGTACTGCCGGAACATTCAACCCGTTTGAAGAGCCTAATTACGTAGATATTAAACTAAATCTTTGATGAACAAAGACTAATCATAATAGATTGGATCTACCAGACGAAAACAGAGCAAGGCGCTGCCCTTATACCCAAAATCGAGTATAGAAACAGCCGGACGTTCACAGGTAACAAGCAACGCACAATTAAAGCATGAAATAGCTGATATTACTCTATAAACGCTAAGATAACTAGTGTTACTCGCCGTCAGCAATGCTTCAGAATGAGAAACACAAAAAGTAAATAAGCAAGGACAACGCTACCCCGATCATGCAGGGCGTGATCAGGGCCGCGCGGCACTTACCTGAGAAACCCTAGAACAGGGATGGCGATGCGCAAAAAGTTGTTGATGAATGATTGATTGATTTTTTGATTGTTCACCCAGGGTACATATTTATAGTCTGTAGACTTGCCTTGCCTTTCCTAACCAATCTTAACTAAACACGACACAAATCTTAACTATCTCTATCTAAACTGTTTAAACATACGTACCTATCTAGATACACGGCCAATCCTTGGCCCAAAACAGGTCCGATTCGCAAGCCCATTATAACTATCCTTTAAGCCCATCTTACTCCACGGCCCACCTTTCTGGCCCACCTAAATTATGGAGATAACACAGTGGCACGTGACAAACTCCTCAGTGATATCACGGGTATCGAAGACTTTCGATACCTCACGAAGCACGTTTACGAAGCCTTCACAGTCTAGGGTCTCCTCAACATCAATGCTGGGGGTGGCCGAAGGTAGATTCTCAATTTGCTTCACAACAGGGGTGGGGGGGGGGGTTGAGTCCCGTTGGCAGAATCGAGAGGAACCTTGTGGTAAAACCAGTATGAGGTCCAGTCTTCCCACTTGTTCCTATAAGCAGTCACTGGACCGCAAACAAAGTCATAGTAGACAAAGTTGTAGCAGCCGTACTGGGCTTCAGCTTCTTCACCATTCAACTGGTAATGCACTTTGTGAATATAAGCGAAGCCCTCGACAGTCGGCTGGAATTGGCATGTCTTGGCTAACAAGAAATTCAGATTCAACCGAACGAAGGTGTTTGGAGTAAGTTGATGAGTGTAGTTGTTTTACAGCCGAAGGATTTCCACCAGGGCGGGGTCAACGTTGAAGCGAAGCCCCACGATGAAGAAGTCACGATAAATGATGACCTCGTCATCTGCGGATGGGCCAAAGTCTATTCCTTCTGGGGGCGGGACCGGGAGGGGGGGCGCCTCGTGCTTGGCCATCGACAATCATGCCCAAGCTCACCATCTTGTAAATTAAGCCTTAGGTCATCCTATTGTGGTCGAGGACGGTGGTCGGGGGCAGCTTTGGGCGGTCAGCCTTCAAAGCCATTGGCTTCGAAAGGCAGAAATCAAGGTTGACGAGACTTGTGGATCCAAAATAGCACAATAACGGGCAAAGGGCTTGAAAAGCTGCTCGGAAGTGAAAAAGTTGGAGAGCTCCGAAGGGTCGAAAGCAAGAGTGAGCATGATACAAATGGCAGCAGTCGGGGCCTATATAGCCCTGGAGGATGGGTTGACAGTAAAAAGACAATTTTACCCTTGTACGCATAATAGTCAAATGTTGAAACCAATATGGTCCCGAGGAGCCGGGGGGGGTGGGGTTCCCAAGTCTTTTCTCTCTTTTCCATGATTTTCTTTTAGTTCCTATTTTACTCTCTTTTTTCCTTTTCTTTTGACAGGAACAGTATGGATCTTCCCATGGTGCACCGGCTTTGTGGCAGAAAATCCGAAGGGTGGCGCTTCGAGCCGCGTTGTACGCCGCAGGATGTCAAGGACTCGGGCCTTCCTTGTCCCGAGGGGCTACTGTTAGGAACATCACCTTCAGATACACCCAAAAGTCAAGACAATTCAAAGCTAGGCCACCCTTGGGACGCGTGCTTCGGATGTGCCCCGAAGGGTCGACGTGACGAAGCCCATGCGAAGTGATCCGTTGTCGACTGGCTGCCAAAGACCTGACGAAGCTCGGAGGCCGAAGGCCAGATGTAGAAGGGGACAGTGCGGAAATAGACCGCTGGCGAGCTTGATCAGCTGTAAAGTAGGGATAGAGAGGAAATTAAGGTATACCCATAGAATATTCAGAGAATATAGTTGTTGGAGGTAAAAAGGTGTAAATATGAGGTAGGTGAATCGTCCCCTATAAATACCCCTATAACCAGAGCTCTCCAAAGATTTTAGGTGGGGCAGAACAGCATGCCCTGGACACCTCAGCCAGTAGTAATCGTGCTTGCCGATGTCGTAGCAGCTGCAGGAGTATACTGTTGTTGTCGGTCAAAACCCACCGGCGAGCAGCGATAGGCAACACGAGGAGCCGGGAGGCTTCCGAAACTGCTGATGGGTCCCGGTCCCTCGGTCAACGGCCCAGAAGTCCGGCACACGCCCTAGCTTGGTGAAGTGCTAGGCGTGCCACCTGACCTATACCTGATCAGGAAGGTGTAGAAGTCGTTGTCAGTTATTTTCCTGCATGCACAGCCATGTCAAACATTAGTCCGAGCCGCGAGCGGCTCTTAACATGACTCCCAAGATCGGGTAAAAGAGCCGATGGAGCCTCTGCACTATGTCAGACCTGTCTTCGTACCAGGTTGGACCTTCGGGTACCTCTCAGAATCGGCTAAAAGAAGCCAATTGCCCTGTTTAACAGATCGGATCTATTAATATTTAAGCGTCTTGTATGAATCCGATAGAAAAGATAAAAGCATGCTCTGTAATTACCAAGCTAATCCAATCTGCGACAATAAAGGTTTTCACCGTATAACCGGAGCATCCTACGCGTGGTTAAGCCTAACGAACATGAAAGATAACAAGACGCTAACCCAAAAAGAGGACTAAAAGGTCGATTCCCGGAACAATCCCTCGTTAGGTTACCATGAAGCACCAATCATGCAGCCGGAACATTTAACCCGTTTGAAGGGCCTAATCATGTGGATATTAAACCGATTCCTTGTAGAACAAAGAAGTATCATAACAGATTAGATCTACTAAGCAAGAACAGAGCAAGGTGCTGCCCATGCACGTGGGATTGCGTACAAGGGCAGCTAAACGATTACGGATAGCAAGCAGAGCATGGATATACTATTCAAAACCAATGCAGCATCATAATCGTTCAAGATAACCGTACTGGGCTAATCCAATCTATTTTTAAACTATCCTTACTAGATACATGGCCATCCCGGCCCTTGACATGTTCACACAGAAGCCGATTCGCAGACCATTACGATGACTTCCTTCAGCCCATGTTGCTCTCGGCCCATCCCTTGGCCCAGTCAAATTATGGCGATAACACATGCTCCCCTGGTTTTGGCAATGATAATTCCGAAACCATCGCTTCTTCAACTTCTAAGATTTGTACACGCACATGCTGCTCCCAACGCCATCGGATGTGACCCCTCGGCTTCCAGGGCCTGCACGCGCACGTTGACTCCCAATGCCATCGGACGCGACCCTTCGACTTCTCCCTCGGGAATTGCGATAGCGCTGCCTCACCCTCCATCTCTACCTTTATAAGCTAGCATTAGCGGATTTACTTCTATTCATCTTCTTCCTCCACGCATTAACCGCACCAGCATTATTCTGCATCCCCCAACGATGGCTTCCTTTTCGTCTGCCTCCTCCAATTCCTCTTCTTCTTCTTCCTTAATATCCATCACCTCTCCTGACTCCGAAACCTCCAGGGAGGCAACGCCAGAGTTTGATCCAGTAGCTTCATACGAGGCTCTCGCCCCTCTGCATTGGGACGCAAAGGAATGGGACTTCAGCACTTGGTCAGAGGATGATGAGTCCCTGACCGAAGATGAGGACCTCCAGATTCTCCTTCATGGGGATCTGGACGAAGGCGACGAAGATTCCTGGGATGATGACTTCTTCTCTTCCTCAGAAGAAGATGCCAAGGACACTTCCACTGACGACGACTCGGCAGCAAGAGGGTTCCTGCGTGGTGGATCGTCAACTTCGGAAGACGATGGGGACGCCAGCAATGATGCCGGTCCTAGCAGCAGTGATGGTGGCAACAGCAGCAGCAATGGCGGCGGCGATAGCGGCGATGATGACACCAGCGCGTCCCCCCCATACAAGCGCCGCAAGTCCTTAGGGACCTACTGGTGGTAGTTCGTAGGGTCGTCCGCCATTGTGCACAGAGCCGGTAGATCGGTTTCTTTTGTAATAATCTCTTGTAAATGAACCCTTTTATTTCAGCAAACCAATGTCTGAAAATCTAATCTTAAAGCCCGATGGCATCGCATCGGCCCTTCTCCTTGAATTGTCCAATCCAATCCCCTGCTTTTCCTTTATTCTGGATCGGAAATCTCAGAAACCTTCAAGAACTCGAGTACCCTTCAAATGATCTCGCTAATAACAAGAGTACTCTGTCAAGATCTACCCCTCGTTTTCTTTTGCCATCTGGCTATAGACCAAAGCAAGTCGAACCTGCTCATGTTGTTATTGCTTTCCCCCGATCCCCAATCAAGTCGAAAAATATGATTATCAAGAAAAACCCGCAAAGAAGTCAAACCTGTTCTTTCAAGATCAAGAGACACCTGCAATCAACTTCTCTACTTTTTATCAACACTCGGGACTTGCAGGTTCTAATTTTTGCTTCTAAAGTCGATGGCTTAATATCGGCTATTCAATCTTTAACACTCGGGACCTGCGCTGCTCTTTCTTTAGATATCTGACTTGTTTACAGCCTGATGCACTGCACCGGCTTTTAAAAGTACCCGATGGATATCGGCATGCAGCCTAATGCACCACAAAGTACCCGATTGAGCCGACCTGCAGCCTAATGCCCCACAAAGTACCCGATCATGTCGACTTGCAGCCTGATGCATCACATCGGCTTTATCACTCGTCTTCCCACATGCTCGGAAAATATTTCTTGAGGTGTTGGCCATTGATAGCTACCAGATATTTAACTCCATCCAATTCTTCAAGCATGTACGCATTCCCTGGTAGAGCTTGATCAACTCTATAAGGCCCATGTCAATTCAGAGACCATTTACCATATGCCGCATCCTTAGTCCCCAATGGTAGCACCACTTCCCATACTAAATCTCCAACCTGGAATTCCTTTGGTTTAACCTTCTTATTGTACGCGCGGGCTACCTTGGCCTTATTTTCCTTGATCTTTTCCAGTGACCAAAGCCTGAGTTCTGTAATGTCTTCCACATTGTCGCTCATTAGTGCGGCATATTCTTCAGGTGTCAAATCATTCTGAAACTCTATTCGTCTTGAACCGGCCGTAATTTCCCATGGTAATACGGCCTCCTGCCCATATACTAAATGATATGGTGAAGTTCTTATTGCCCCATGGCATGACACACGATAAGCCCATAACGCTTCTGATAATACTTCATGCCAACGCCGTGGGTATTGATCAATCTTCCTTTTGATCAGCTTGATCAAGCTCTAATTGGACGCATCGGCTTGCCCATTTGCTTGAGCGTAGTATGGAGATGACCTGATCAATTTAATCCCCATGTCGGCAGCGAACTTTTTGAATTCATCAGATATAAACACCGACCCTCCATCTGTTGTAATAGTCTGAGGAATCCCAAACCTATGAATAACATGTTCTTTGACGAAATTGATGACGTCTCTCGACGTTACTGACTTCATAAGAACAGCCTCTGCCCACTTGGTGAAATAATCTGTGACGGCCAAAATAAACTGATGGACTGATTGATGAGTACCATATGTACCTTCATGGACTTCATGTAGAAGCCGAATGGATTCAATCGGCCCACAGCACTTAAGCAGTAGCCCCTCTAGAGTCCTGTAGAATAAGTCATCCCCTATCAAGACATACTTCATGGCTTTGTAACGTGTCTTCTTAGGTGCCTCCCGAACCGGATCCTTCAAGTAATTGAAGATATCGGCTCTCCAATCCCCCTGATCTAGTAGGTTTATTGGGAAATCATCACCATATGCCGTATCCTTGTAACCTGAAGCCATCTGGGCAAGATCATTGGCCTCAGAATTTTGTACTCTTGGAATCCAGTAGAAATTTATATATCTGAACCAGGCCATTAACTCCTGGCATTGTCTCCACAAAGGAAACAACAACTCACTCTCACATCGGTACGTCTCCGTGAGCAGAGAGATGACCAGTTTTGAATCCCCAAAAATTTCTACTGCTTCTGCTCCGGCCTCAAGAAGTAATTCTATACCTTTGTGCACCGCTTCATACTCGGCTAGATTATTGGTGCAAGGCGTTGGCAATCTGATTGAAAAGGAATATGTTGGCCCTCGAGGCGAAACGAGCAAAATACCTATGCCAGAGCCATCTCCACAGACCGACTCGTGAAAATACATTGCCCATGCGCGGATGGAAAGCGCTGCTATGTCTGAGCTGGTCCTCTCTGCAACGAGGTCGGCCAACGCCTGCCCTTTGACTGCATTTGTAGGTTGGTACCGGATATCAAACTCTGACAAAGCAAACATCCACTTACCGAGTCAGCCTTTCAACACTGGGGCCAACAACATATGCTTGATAACATCTGATTTGCAGATGACGATCGTCTCGGTAGAAAGCAGGATGTGGCGGAGCTTCGTACAAGTAAAGAATAGGCAAAGGCATAGTTTCTCAATTTCGGGGTACCTTGTCTCTGCATCTAGCATCCTTCTGCTGAGATAAAAAACAACTCTCTCCCTGCCGTCCTGCACTTGCACGATGACTGAAGCAATGGAAGTGCTACCTACTGACAGATAGACATAGAATGGCTTACCCTGCTGGGGTGGGACTAACACAGGCGGTTTGGATAAATATTCTTTGATATCTTCAAATGTCTGTTGTTGCTCTGCCCCCCAGCAGAACTCATCATTGGCTTTAATTTTTACCAACTCCATGAATGGCTCGATTCTCCCTGACAGATTGGAAATAAATCTCCTGACAAAATTGATCTTGCCATTGAGTTGTTGGAGTTCCTTCTTGGTAGTAGGTGGCACCATTGTTCTTACAACTTCTTGAATTTTTAGGTCGATCTCAATTCCTCGCTCGTGGACCAGGAAACCCAGGAACTGACTGGCCGATACACCAAAGGTGCACTTCTTCGGATTCATTCTAAGCCCGAACTTCCTAGTTCGTTCCAAAACACGCTGTAGAACTCCTAAATGCCCCTCAGCCGATGAAGATTTCACCACCACGTCATCAATGTAGATTTCCACCAGATTACCGATCAAGTCATGAAACATATAATTCATGGCCCTTTGGTATGTAGCATCAGCATTTTTCAGCCCAAAAGTCATGACCACATACTCGAATAACCCCACTGCACCTGGTACTCTGAATGGGGTCTTATGGATATCCTCTGGAGCCATAAAAATTTGGTTATAGCCAGCGTTGCCATCCATGAAACTCAACATCTTATGACCAGCAGCTGCATTAATCAACGTCTCCGCCACCGGCATCGGGTACTCATCTTTTGGTGTAGCTCTGTTAAGATCTCTAAAGTCTATACAGACTCTCCACCGGCCATCCTTCTTCTGTACAGGCACAACGCTGGAAATCTATTTAGCATACCTGCATGTCCTGATGAAGCCTGCTTCTATCATTTTTTTTACTTCTTTCTTGACTTCCTCTAGTACTTCGGCCTTCATTTGCCGTGCTCGTTGCTGGAACGGCCGAAATCCTGGCTTAAGAGGGAGCCGATGCTCCACAATACTTCTGTCCAACCCAGGCATCTCTATGTAATCCCAGGCAAAACAATCCGCATATTCTTTCAGCAACATTATCATCGGCTCTCGCAACTCTGGATTTAACTTCTTGCTGATAAATGTTGGCCATGGCTTATCCCCAGGACCAATGTCAACTTCTTCCAGCTCGTTAGCAGATGTAAACCCGTATCCCAGCTTCCCTTCATCCATCAGGTCAATACTGCAAATAAACAATGAATATGAAGTAAAAGGATTCGGCCGATCGCAGGGATCGGCCGACTTGTTCTTTTCATTAAATTGTACCATTTTACAATCAACACCTGGCCGGCTGCTTGCGCGGGCCTCTTTATAATGTAATATGGATGACAAAAACAATTCAATTCTTATTTTTTGGGGCCGAACGCAGGGATCGGCCTCTGCTGTTTCCTTGGTACAGACTAACTGTGGCACCCCTTCTACTCCATAAGGCCAGTGGATGAGACCAGCCTCACCCCGTTTTTTGTAGCTTCCACGCGGTCGCAACCTTCCAGGCTAAACCCTGAGATAGGCTCCTAGTCTTCTGCGTCCCAGACACTTATGGCAGCATGTTAAACTTCAATAGAATCATCCGCATGGACTACTTCTACTTCATCTCCATCCCATTGAATCAGGCATTGGTGCATTGTAGAAGGGATACAACAATTGGTATGGATCCAATCTCTCCCAAGCAGGACGGTGTACGAGCCCTTGCTGTTGACAACAAAAAATGAAGTAGGGACGGTCTTGCCTCCTACCATCAAATCCACGCTGAGGACTCCTTGTGCCTCCGAAGTTTGTCCGTTGAAGTCGCTTAACGTGATGTTGGTTTTAACCAGATCCCTAACAGAATGCCCCAACCGGCGCAGTACTGCATACGGCATTATGTTAACCGCCGCTCCTGTGTCGACTAGCATCCTGCTGACAGGCTGACCATTTATGTACCCCTTGAGATATAAAGCCTTCAGGTGCCTGTAATTCTTCTCTCGAGGCTTCTCAAATATGACTGGCCGTTGCCCAAAGTCACGCTGAGCCACTGGCACTTCCTCATGGCCTGGTGCATGAAACTCTGTAGGGAGAACAAACACCATGTGTGCATCAGCCGATGTCTTCACATCGGCTTTCGACTTCTTGGGTCGCCATACCTTCTTAGAGGAACTCATCTCTGCTTTTTGGGGACGGTGAACTTTCTCAGCCAAATCTGGTCGCGCCTTCCTCAGTGTTTCCAAATATTGGGCCTCAGCTTCTTCCAGGCTGCGCAACCGCTGCACCCTCCGCTTCTGGGACCGGTTAAGCCCATCAGGGCACCAGCGTGGTCGATGATATTTATCATCCTCATCTTCTGAGTCCCTTCCTGTGCGCGATGACTCGACTTGTCCATGGTGGGGCTGCTTTTGTCGCAAACACTGAAAAACTGAGGCATTTCTTGCATCTCGCTTTTGGGACTTGCACTCTGGGCAATCCTCAAGGGTGGGTACTTGTTTCATACCAGAATCCCAACAGTATCTGAAGAATGGGCAATGCCAATGATCTCGCGTATCCTCCCGCTTCTTGAGGCGTTTCCCAGTGCGCCGCTCGTATTCTTCTTCTTCAGTCTCGCGTTGGAGACGCTGTTGATACTGATACTAGTATTTTCTCAGAAGATGAGAGGAAACTGGTCGTTGATTCCTAACGTGCCTGACCTGTTCTTTGGTGATATAGTCCGTTTCTTCTTTTTGGGGCCGATTGCGGGAATCGGCCTCTTGCTTCCTTGCCTGCTGACATGATGTATGTCCTGCCATGTTAATACCGAGTGTAAAATCCAGCTGACGACGCGTTGATCGGTCGTACCCTTCCACCATATTTACGTTCGGGAATGGATGAGTATCAACCTTCATGGCGTACTGCGCCAAAATTAATCGCCCTTGCTCAATAGCTGATTGTATCTGTCGCCGGAGTTCCTTGCAGTCCCCGGTACCGTGAGTGAAAGAATTATGCCACTTGCAGTATGATCTTCCCTGGAGCTCCTGAGCTGTTGAGATCTTGAAACCTTCAGGGAACTTCAACTGCTTCTCCTTCAAGGGTAAGTCGAATATTTGTTCGACTTTGCTCACATCAAAATCAAATCCTTTCGAAGGACCCTGTTGTTTCACCCACTTGCAGGGCACGGGCTTTGCCCCCCGTGCCCACTCCACAACTGCTATCTCTTGATCATCCCCAGAGTCTTCGGAGTCTTCAGCGTCAACCATTACTACTTGACGTTTAAACTTATCTTTTGTTCCAGATGCGCCAAAGAGTTGAACTCCAGCTGGAAAACCAGATCTCTGATCGGTTTTACCAATCCCATAGACACCAATTCTACTACCTCTTTCTCTGAAATCCGAGTCAAGTAGCACCGGTTCTTAACTTCTCTGAACCACTGGATGTATTCCGCCACCGTTTCTCCTCGCTTCTGGTGGACCTGAGCCAAATCAGCAATCCCAGCCTCTGCAGCTTCTGAATGATATTGTCTATGGAACTGTTCCTCTAACTGCTTCCAGGTGCGGATAGAATCAGGACCCAATGATGTGTACCATCCAAAAGCTGGCCCTGTGAGAGACTGCGAGAAAAACCTCACTCGCAATGGATCTGACACCGAAATCATCCCTAGCTGCGCCAGATATTGGCTTACATGCTCTATGGAGCTGGATCCTTCTGCTCTGCTGAACTTGGTAAACTTGGGCAGCCGATACTTGGGCGGCAGAGGAATCAAGTCGTACTCGCTTGGATATGGCTTGGTGGAGCCGATCGCTCGCCTTCTCGGGAGAATGCCAAATTGATCTCTCAAAATGGCACTAATCTGATCCACTGTATGAACTCCTGGGGCCGAGTGTGTACCTTCGTGACTCGGCCCTGTCGCATAAGTAGCCAGCCATGCCTGTTTGTCGGCATCGACTACAGATGTTACTCCAGTTGTCTTCTGCGTAGGTTGTGCCGGACTACCGCCATCTGGTATGTACGCACAAACATACCCATGTGGTACCTCCTTTGGGGGTTCACTGAAGAATTGGTGATCAGTAGGGTCACCTCCCATCTTGTACATGACGTATGCTGGAGAACCATGTTGTTGTGGAGCTGCAAACATGTAAGGCATTGGTGGCCTGGCTTGAGAAGGCAACTCCCCTTTGTGAGTCCCAAAAGCAGGTACTGTTGGAGAGTACTGGTGTTTCATAATCTCCTGCACCACACGTACCGCGATGCGCTCAAGGGTGTTCACCAAACTCTCAGAATGTCGATGTAACGAATGAGCCACCATGTAGTTAACTTCCTAGCGGAGAGCTCGCGTGCGTTCTTCCGTAGGAGTAGACAGATCTACTTCGTCAAGCGCACCTTCAGATGAAAATCCCTTCCACCTGATGCCGTGGTGACGGGTCCTTTCAAATGAGCCGATGAGATCAGCCTCAAAAGCAGCTTTTATTTCATCATACTTCTGCTTGTGCTCATCAGACAACTCTTCATAAGTAATCGGGTTCTTGTTCGGCATCTTGACAACGGAAGTCGATGTAGCCGAAGAAAATTATGCAGTCGGTTGTAGTCGATGCAGTCGAAGTAGTCAATGAAGTAGTTGATGTAGTCGATGAAGTAGTCGATGCAGTCAATGAAGTCGATGGTGTCCCACTAGGCGTGCCAGAATGTGTTGTCGATCAAAACCTACCGGCGAGCAGCGACAGGCAACACGAGGAGCCGGAAGGCTTCCGGAACTACTGGTGGATTCCAGTCCCTCGGTCAACGGCCCAGAAGTCCGGCACACGCCCTGGCTTGGTGAAGTGCTAGGCGTGCCACCTGACCTATACCTGATTAGGAAGGTGTAGAAGTCATTGTCAGTTATTTTCCTGCATGCACAACCATGTCAAACATTAGTCCGAGCCGCTAGCGGCTCTTAACATGACTCCCAAGATCGCCTAAAAGAGCCGATGGAGCCTCTGCACTATGTTAGACCTGTCTTCGTACCAAGTTGGACCTTCAAGTACCTCTTAGAATCGGCCAAAAGAAGCCGATTGCCCCGTTTAACAGATTGGATATATTAATATTTAGGCATCTTGTACGAATCCGATAGAAAACATAAAAGCATGCTCTGTAATTACCAAGCTAATCCAATCTGCGACAGTAAAGGTTTTCACCGTATAACCGGAGCATCTTACGCATGGTTAAGCCTAACAAACATGAAAGATAACAATACGCTAACCCAAAAAGAGGTCTAAAAACCGACTAACAAGTCGATTCCCGTAACAATCTCTCGTTAGGTTACCATAATGCACCAATCATGCAGCCGGAACATTTAACCCGTTTGAAGGGCCTAATCATGCGGATATTAAACTGATTCATTGTAGAACAAAAAACTATCATAACAGATTAGAACTACTAAGCAAGAACAGAGCAAGGTGCTGCCCTTGCACCTGGGATTGCGTACAAGGGCAGCTAAACTATTACGGATATCAAGCAGAGCATGGATATACTATTCAAAACCAATGCAGCATCATAATCGTTCAAGATAACTAGTGTTACTCATCATCAATAACGCTTCCGCACGAGAAACACAAAGATAAATAGATAAACGCAATGCTGCCCCGACCATGCGGAGCATGATCGGAGCAGCATTTCAGTTACCTGGAGAAACCCTTGGGAAAGGGGAGGCGATGCGCTGAGAGTTTGTTGTGGATGTTTGATTGATTGTTTCATTGAATCTCATGATACATATTTATAGACCGGAGACTTGATCTTTTCTAACTAACCCTAGCTGATTACGATGCAATCTCTAACTTACTATATTTAAACTATCCTTACTAGATACATGGCCATCCCGGCCCTCGACATGTTCGCACAGAAGCGGATTCGCAGACCATTACGATGACTTCCTTCAGCCCATGTTGCTCTCGGCCCATCCCTTGGTCCAGTCAAATTATGGCGATAACAACTGTATACTATACACTATCTCCATCTCAAAAAAAGAAAGAGGCACATGTGTATGTAGCCTGTTGGGTCTGTAGTCTTCCAAATAGAGGGCCCAAAACATATTTCAGCTGTATAGGCCTATACCTCTCTACAGTAAGTCGTCTTCCCCAAACTATGAAATCAATACAGCCATAAGCTTCTTAGACTCAACCATGGCTGTCCGCCGCCTGCGAATTGGATTTTCTCTTCACCGGAACAGGGAGTGATGAGGACATCACTCATTTGGATGCACGCAACACTCCTCCACTAGACATTCAAGGTCCAATCACTAGAGCTTGTGCACGACAATTGAATTTAGGTGGGAGCTCGTTTCTAAGCACTTCAACTTATGATTTTGAGAATAGATTGCTACCTAATGATTATATTATGATTAGGAACCAAGGAGAGGACCAGGAGATGCATGTAGAAGGGCTTGGAGGTGTGGAGGTGCAGCAAAGGAGTGCAAGCCAAGTTAGAGACCCAATTCAAGTCGACTTCGAGTCCACCTCGGAGTCCAGGAGCAGTCTGCTTTAAATTGGACGCCCAGGCCACATACGGAGTCGGATTTGGACGTTCTATATATGGGTGGAACCAGAATTTCATAAGTCTTCCAATGGCACTGGATCCACCTTAAAATTATTTCTGAGTCTATGGAAATTGTTAAAACAAGTGGATGTCCAGAATCTGTCAGGGTGCAGCGTCACCATCTTTTGGGCCACTGGCCCGTGTATCGTGTTGGAGCCCGTTAGGGTTGCGTCTAGGGGACTTGCATGCTCCTAACTCATTTTTATTCAGTAGCCATTGCCACTTTAGGGTTTGGGTTTTGCTTAGATTCAATCTGTCATCGAACAGTGTCGCCGTTCATCGGTTTGTGAGACCCCAACTTGTGAGTTTAATCATTCATCTGCAAATTGGTTGCATTCTTCCTTGTTTTTGCTTGTGTTATTCGATTCACAGGTAAGGATTAGCCTTCTTGGTGAGGTCGACCGAGCACCACCGGTCGATAACCAGAGGAGATGTTGTGCTACGATTGCGGGATTCGGAACGTATTGTTCAAAAGCTAGATCGAATTGTGTAGTGACTCCACCAAATCGAGAGCTATCAGAACCTTTTGGAAGATTGGAAATCCTAGTCTACATCAAGTGGTATCTAGAGATAGGTTTACAGTCAGGTTCATCTTACCCTTGTTAGATTTATTTTGCCTTCGTCCTAGAGTCCACGGAAAAGCCAAAAAAATTTATCTCCTTCCTAGACCGTGTTTAGCCGTTTGCATAATTCTGTTTCAGAGTCCGTAGCGTTAAGTTTGTATCCTAGTTCGTGTCTTTGTTGCTGGTTTAGTTCGTATTTTAGTTCGGTTGTGTTTTCCTTTTCTGTTACCATCGTTTTCATATTTGTTTCCCCCACCCGATTCGCATCTGATTCCGATTCAACCACCAGCAAAACCTAATTCGGAGGATCCTCCTTAAAACGGGCATAACTTTTCGATCGGAACTCCGATTGAGGTGAATTTTTCCGGAAAGCTCTGGAAAAATTGCACATACAATTCCCTAGCTATGCTGGGTACGGCAATCTTAAAAAATTAAAAAAAATCAGGAAGACACTTGATTCGAGCTCCGAAGTTCCAACACCAGTTTTTCCAAACGCTCGTGAATTTCTACCGATCACATCTTTCATCGGTTTGAGCTGATCCTTGGTGCTGTTCCTATTCTTGTACCCCTGGTTGAGAAAAAAATATCAAAAAACAAAAGAAAAAAAACAAAATTTTGATTCCTACTAGTGCTACACGACAAAATAGGAGATTTTCACCTGTTGTTTCTCATAGTGCTGCTGGATACTTGTTGATCTTGTCATTGCTGTTCATCATATTCATCCTTGTGGCTTTCTTGTTGACAGTACTATTCTAAGGACATGAGTAGACCAGCAATTAAGGACTAGTAGCTTTGGACATTTATTCAGCATTACTATCTGTTATTGAATTGTGTTCCACTCACATATTTGGCCTTTCTATAGCTCCACATATAACTTGTGGACAGCAGGTTTTTGACCCTTGCAATCGTAGAGCATGCCTCCCATGTATCCTTTGCCTTGCTGGTAAGACCCTTGTAAGAGCTTGGTAAGTTGTTTTCCTATTGCGGTGTTGATTGAGAGGCACCACTGTCCCTGCGTAGTACATTATTAGGGATAACCTTCACTGTTTGTTCCTGTTCTTGTGTCTACAATGGCAACCGATGAAGGAAGTGGCACCCCCAAAGACTTCCACGAGTGTGTGAGCCAAGATCAACTACGTGAGGCCATCGAGCAGGGGCAACAGGTGATGACAAACATTATTACCCAGGCAATCACCGCCGCCATCAAGGACCTCAGGCTCCATGAATCCATTGACACTTGGATAAACGGATATCCACTCTAACCGACAGGGTGGTTGGTAACGGATTTTAACAATGTTCGTTACCAATGTGACGTATATTGGTAAGAGACGTTAACAATATCCATTATCAATGTAACGTAAAATGGTAACAGACATTATTGGTTACGGGTATTGTTAACGTCCATTACCAATATGGTGCACATTGGTAACGGGTGTTTGATGCTCGTTACCAATTCGGTGCACTTCTATTATTTTTTTGATATTTTTCTTGAACTACGGATACATAAGTGATGGCTAAAAAAACTAGACCAATCGGACTCAAGGTGTGATCTACGGAAATTCATAAAGATTCAAAAATGTTAATAGAAGAGGACTACATCCCTTTTTTAACCACAAGTTACTATGTGGTGTAGTGATTAGGGGAGGCTCGTGCGAACCAAGAAGTCCTAGTTCGAATGCTAGAGGGAGGAGGCAAAAATCGGTCAAGCGTGGCAAAATCGTGTCTCTTGGAGGAAAATAGGACCGGTCAAGCAGGGGTGCCGCTCTTGGATATATAATTGTTTA
Organism: Panicum hallii; assembly: GCF_002211085.1. Lineage (NCBI taxonomy): Eukaryota > Viridiplantae > Streptophyta > Magnoliopsida > Poales > Poaceae > Panicum > Panicum hallii. Next base: position 13,858,806 of record NC_038043.1, read on the forward strand.
GTGCCATTTGGTAATTTTTAAATACGATTTTAATATGTTATCGATAACGGGCATCAACATAATGTCCATATCAATGACTGTCTTTGGTGAAGGGTTTATGCCCTTTACCGATAATGAGTCATTTATAATGCAATAAAGGTAACGTTGGCCATGCCCGTTACCAATAACTATCTCTGCCTGTTACCAATAAACTTTTATTCAGTAGTGTGTCATGCGATTGGAATCATATCTCCGTCAAGTATTGCCTGGCCCCAATGTCACCACGGCTAAGCCAAGAACGGACATTGCAAATACAGGCACTAAGAGTGTGTGGCAGGAATAAAACTTGCTTTATTTCTATCGTGGCACCGCCCCTCGTTCAAACTTATTCAACCTACCCTGCTCCCGGAGGTCATCAACTACTCTTTTCCAAAGCTAACGTGGGACATTTTGTTTGAGTAATGTAATCATCTATCGCCTTCTTACCCCTCTCAATTTTGGTTAGTCTCTCCTTCGAAATCTTTCATGTACCCAGAGTTTGCTGGATCCTTTTGGTTGGTCTCTTGCTCTACTATAGCATAAAACCGTAATCTAAATAAGTATCGGTCATGATAATAAGTAATATAACAAGCAACATGAACAAATAAGATCCAAATTATACTTACTAGACCGTTTTTAGGTAGACTATATTTCTAGAAAACTTTTGAAATTGATTTGGTGATTTTCTTATTATAAATGAATTAGTTATGAATTTTAAGACATTAATACAGTTTTTTTATTATTTTTAAAAATTACATATAAGACAAAACCACCTTTAAAATCATTTAGAAAGCTAAATTTGTCTGGATTCTAAAGTTTGATTATCAAGGATATCTCATTTTTGAGTTTGATAGTCAGAATCAGACTATACATCATCATGGTAAAAAAATTGAAGTTCTTCCAACCAACCCCTTGGCATGTCTATCGAGATAGGCTGAATGATAAGACAGCCAGTTTCAGACCCAATTAGCAGCAACACACAATCCTAACGAACTGAGCAATTCAGCTGATAAGGTTTTTTATGATGGAGACTACCCACTAGGATTCGAGTTGCCGGCTTGGCATGGTGCTCATAATTTCTTGATATTTTTAATTTTAATCAAGATTATTCTTTCTGTGATAGTTGATTTGAACAATTTGAAATTTGCAGACTCAGTTTCTCTAATATATTCTCAATAATAGATTTACTTTACGTTATAAATATACGTGCGTATATGCATCAAGATATAGCCCGATCTTGTGCTAACACGGACTAATCCGCCGGCTATACCGCACCAGCTCAACCCCGGTATGCTCACACGTGCAATCGTGCCAGGTGTCCAACAGCCGTCCATGCTTGTGTTGCGTTCGTTCGTGACTGTTGGGGCAAAAAGAAACAGGGGCGTGTTTCAATTGCTACCGTTTGCCTTAACGGTGCATCGGAACTTTCGTCTGCAAGTAATTCAAAATGGAACCCTAGTAATTCGTCAGGCTTCTTAATATTGGTTCAGTACGAAAATCTGGTTGCATTCTCACTGCAAGCCTGCAAGGATGTGCGAAAATTGCTGAGATATGCAAAAAAATGCTGAGAGTTTCAGGGCCAAAATCCGGTTGCATTGTCACTGCAAGATGTTGAATTCATTTTCACTCATGGGAAGTGGTCCTATCATACTATATGAAACATGATCCCATTAGATCATAATTGTGATTTTAGTGATTGTGTGACTGTTGTCGGTCAAAACCTACCGGCAAGCAGCGACAGGCAACACGAGAAGCTGGGAGGCTTCCGGAACTGCTGGTGGGTCCCGGTCCCTCGGTCAACGGCCCAGAAGTCTGGCACACGCCCTGGCTTGATGAAGTGCTAGGCGTGCCACCTGACCTATACCTGATCAGGAAGGTGTAGAAGTTATTGTCAGTTATTTTCCTGCATGCACAGCCATATCAAACATTAGTCCGAGCCGCGAGCGGCTCTTAACATGACTCCCAAGATCGGCTAAAAGGGCCGATGGAGCCTCTGCACTATGTCAGACCTGTCTTCGTACCAGGTTGGACCTTCGGGTACCTCTCAGAATCGGCTAAAAGAAGCCGATTGCCCCGTTTAACAGATCGGATCTATTAACATTTAAGCGTCTTGTACGAATCCGATAGAAAAGATAAAAGCATGCTCTGTAATTACCAAGCTAATCCAATATGCAACAGTAAAGGTTTTCACCGTATAACCGGAGCATCCTACGCGTGGTTAAGCCTAATGAACATGAAAGATAACAATACGCTAACCCAAAACGAGGCCTAAAAACCGACTAACAAGTCGATTCCCGGAACAATCCCTCGTTAGGTTACCATAAAGCACCAATCATGCAGCCGGAACATTTAACTCGTTTGAAGGGCCTAATCATGCGGATATTAAACCGATTGCTTGTAGAACAAAGAACTACCATAATAGATTAGATCTACTAAGCAAGAACAGAGCAAGGTGCTGCCATTGCACCTAGGATTGCGTACAAGGGCAGCTAAACGATTACGGATAGCAAGCAGATCATGGATATACTATTCAAAACCAATGCAGCATCATAATCGTTCAAGATAACTAGTGTTATTCGTCATCAACAACGCTTGAGCACGAGAAACACAAAGATAAATAGATAAACGCAATGCTGCCCCGACCATACGGAGCATGATCGGAGCAGCATGTCAGTTACGTGGAGAAACCCTTGGGAAAGGGGAGGCGATGCGCCGAGAGTTTGTTGTGGATGTTTGATTGATTGTTTTATTGAATCTCATGATACATATTTATAGTCCGGAGACTTGATCTTTTCTAACTAACCCTAGCTGATTACGATGCAATCTCTAACTTACTATATTTAAACTATCCTTACTAGATACATGGCCATCCCGGCCCTTGACATGTTCGCACAGAAGCGGATTCGCAGACCATTACGATGACTTCCTTCAGCCCATGTTGCTCTGGGCCCATCCCTTGGCCCAGTCAAATTATGGCGATAAACATGCCCCCCTGGTTTTGGCAATGATAATTCCGAAACCATCGCCTCTTCGACTTCTAAGATTTGTACACGCACATGCCGCTCCCAACGCCATCGGATGTGACCCCTCGGTGTGACGCCCTAAAAACTTACCAAAATCAAATCACGCGTTAGAACGTTTCGATTAAAAACCACTCGTCGCCAGACCATAGCCCTAACCCCGACCGTATCGCCATCCCATCCCGCGTCGCTCGGAAGCCTGCCGTTCGCGCGCGGTCACCGCCGCGAATAGCGCCGGCGCAAGTCATTTCTCGCGCAGCGCACGAATCCCGCGCGCGCGTGGCCCATCGGTCGCGGCTGCGGCCGCGATTGGCGCCGACGCGTTTTCTTTTCCCCTCGCCGTTCCCCTCGCGCCGCGCGTTTCCCCGCGTGGCCGACCGGCCGCGGTCACCGCCGCGACCGGCGCCGGCCCTTCTCCCTCCCTCTTTTTCTTTTCTTTCTTTCCCTTTATTTCTTTTTCCCTTTTTCCTTTTCTCTCCTTTTCCTTTCTTTCTTTTCTCCCTCCCCTCCCTTTTCTTCCTCCTCCCTTCCTTCCTGTTTTTCCCCTTTCCCCCTGCTCCCGCGCGCGTGCCCGGCCGCACCAGCCGCGCCGGCCACCGGCCCCCCCCCCTTCCCCTCGCGCGCGCCTGTGCCCGGCCGCCCGTACCCGCGCGTGCACCACGTGCCGCGCCGCCCGCCGTGCCGCCCGTCGCTGGCGCACGCGCGCGGCCGCACGGCCGCCGTGGCGCACACGCCGCCGCCCGCTGTGCCGCCTCGCCGCCCGCGCCTCCCCTGTGCCGCCTCGCCGCCCGCGCCCCCCCTCTGTGCCGCACACCGCCGCCCGGCCCCCCCCCCCACGTGCACGGCTGAGCCCCGTCGCAAGCCACGGGCGCCATTAATGGCCGCCCGTGGAGCCACCCGCCGGCCGCCTATAAATAGGCCCGGCCGCACCCCGGCACCCCCCACAACCTGCCCCGCCACCTGGCCCCTCGCCTCCACCGCCCTAGCGCCGCCACGCCGAGCTCCAGTACCCGCCGCCGCAGCCCGCCGTCGCCCCGCCTCCGCGCGCTACCCCGGCCCGAGGTGAGGCCGGGAACGAGTTCCCCGTGGTCCCCTCTCTCTTTTCCCCCTCTCACCCGAGCCGCCCGGACCCTAGGTGGCCGGAGTTGGCCGCCGGCGCTTCCCCCCCCCCCACTCTCCTCTGTTTCCTGTGAGGGGAGGAAGAAGAAGGAGGCCCTTTTGCGAAAAACCCCCTGGCCTCCCCTGTTTGTTCCAAAGAAACCCCTTTATCCATTCTCTGTTGCAAAAATAGCCCTACCCTTTCCGTTAATTCAAATCAAACCCCTCGGAACATAAACCTAAACATAATCGACACCTTTTAGCATGCTTAGGGTATTTCTAGGATTTACAAATAGGTCCGCACTCTTTCCGGATATTTACGAACAAGCCCTCGAACCCCCGTTTGAGCCCTGAAACCACCTTTAGCGCGTCATTTTATGTGCGAAACGACCTCCGATTGACCTGAAACTTTGCCACGCCCTTTCTAGTATAGTTTTAGCCATGCCATTAAGAAACCACCCAGAGATATTGCCCCTAACTCCGTAACTAAATTATTTCCGATTTAAGCCTATCGGTAAAAGCTTTTAGTTCTTTCGCTTGATTGTGTGTCTGTTTGTTTGCGTCGTAGGACACGGAGTGAACGACGAGGTCCCCGACCGCGACCAAGCAACTGAGGACCAGTACTGCGACCCCGAACCCGAAGGACAGTGCTCCGATCAGGACTTCCCGCAAGGGTTTGACGATGGCAAGTTCAATTCCGCCCTTTGATGCATGTTTCTGTCCTAGTTTTTATAAACACAACCCAGTGGCCTATTTTATAAAATTGCATGGTTTTACGTGCTGAAAACATGGTAGGATAGCCACCCTTGTTTGAGACGACCATACCTTGACCACCTGATTTTATAAAGAAAATGCGTGTGTGTGGGAAGGGAAAAATGTGGATTTGAGAAACAAGTCGGACGGGATGGATGGCATTTCTGTGTGAATTGCCGTTGGTGTGCTCGTACCTGTGTGGTTGAGCGTGGAGGGGAGATATCCATCTTGTCACCCCTAAGGACCGAGTTGATGTGACATCTCACCTAGCTTCTTGTAGTGCGAACCACTTGACCGTTGTATGGGCAACGGCTTAGCATAAACCCCACTAGTTAGCCTGATAGCCATCAGGAGAGCTGAGAGCAACGGGTGATCAAGGAGAAGGGATGAGCTCTGTGTGACTTATGCCCCGGTTAAACCTCGGAGGTAGGTCGAATGACCCCTTGATGGATCCCGTGGTGGCTAGTCAGGTCTAGCTAAGGTGGGTAATGGCTTTGTTGGGATCTGCACCGGCACTAAGGTGTTCGTGCTGTGGTACCCCACCTGTGGGTAAAGTTGCACACCTCTGCAGAGTTAAAATCTATTCGAATAGCCGTGCCCACGGTATTGGGCAAGTTACGGTGTGGTCACATAACTAGTGTTTATCTCTGGGAATGGATGGGCTGGTGTGAGTTGTTTGGAAAGTGTCCGGCAGTTGTGCCGTGTGCTACGGCGGACGGGGAGTCCGGTAGCAGTTTAAAACTTGGATCCTGTGTGGATCAAAATCGTGTGTTTTTGGTGCCAGAAAACTCGTTTTGGAAATCGTTTTCAAACGAACCCTTGCATACAGTTGAGTTTTTCACAAATGAACCATAACCTATCCTTGGATTGTCCTGTGCATATGATTACTGTTATACCCCCTCCGTGGGTGTGATTGGACTTGCTGAGTACGTTTGTACTCACCCCTCTCTTACTTTTACAGTGGAAGACCCAGACTACATCCCCGAAGACAACGAGTAGGGTTTCGTCCTGCACCCAGTCTTGCCTGTGGTTGAGGCCACCGTTGGATTCCGCATGGCGCAAGACTCTGATGACCCTTTGTTCGTAGCTAGTGTAGTTGTGTGGGTTCTGGTTGTAATCCTCGCGATAGTGGCGCTTCACTGCCCATTACCGCGTAGAGTTGTACGGTGATGTACCATCTGATGTAATAAAAGTGTTATCAGCCTCCTGGGACTGATAAACCAACACTTTTAAGTCTTCCCTGATGGGGGGACGCTTCAGGTGGTATCAGAGCCGTAGGCTGGCCGTAGGACGTAACCCTAGGAGCGAGACCCCTTTTCAGACCCTAGAACTTATCCTGGTTTAGATATTTTTCTGCACAAGCACTCACCACTGGTCTTTGCCTTGTTCCAGATGGCTGGCAATGGATGGGTTAGCGGAATCTGCCACGCAGAGCCCGGCCTCCCCAAGTTACTATTGCTCAGCCTGGAATGCGTCGGGGTTATGGAACCACCGGAGTATGCCTACCGTGAGTACATCGCCGGAGGCACCCTTCGGTGCGACATAATGGTTTTTGTGGGGAAAAGCACCCGCTACCCAGATGTGGACCCTTGGTTCATCTCCACCACTGGTTTCCGCTTCCCCGACTCCTATCGAAAGGCCGCTCGTAAAGCCCTGCGACGGCTGCGTGTGCTCTACAGGCACCACCTTCAGCGGACCCCTATGGGATTTTTCCCACCCGCTGAGGGACGAGGACGCACTTGGATTGCCCGAATGAGGGGACTTGGACGAGAAGAAGAAGACCTAGAAGATACGGTCTCCCACCTATCCATCTACCTGACTGGCTTGGATGCACTCTGCCGCGAACAGTCAGCGCAACTGAAGCAGCTAATCCGTGGGATTGAAAGGATAACCCAGGAGCTGGAGGAACAACGGACAAGAGCTGCAAACGCCGAGTATTCCTTAGCTGCCCTCCAAGCCCAGGTGCAAGAATACGAGAACCGCAACGGAATAGGTGGATGGATAGAGGAAGAAGAAGAAGAACCCATGGAAACCCATTGGGATAAGGGTACTCAGACCGAAAATGAGATGGATCGGTTCCTTCCAATAAAGAAGCGCTCTATCAGGACCGAGGAAGAATCCCCGTAATAGGGTTAGCACTCCAAGTTAGAACCCGACCCTAATAACCCCGTGCCCCTGGAAACTGTACCCCACCATGTTGCAATAATAAATGATATCTACTCCCTCGTTGTACCTGTACAAAATTTGTTTACCCTGTTCATGTTTCAGATGGCTGAGGAAGGATGGACCCAGGGCGATTGCCAAGCTGCACCTGGATTCCCCAGCCTCTTAATCAACACCCTGGAAGACCTTGGCGTTACGGAGCGCCCAAGGTACTACAGCCGAGAGTACGAGCACCATGGTACCCTCCGCTGCAGGGTGATCCTGGTCATCGCCAGGAGCAACCGCTACCCCAACATCCAGCCTTGGCGAGCGACCGCCACAGGGTTTAGACACCAGGACACCTATCCTTTGGCCATCAGAAAAACACTCCGTTATTTGTGCCGGATTTTTGAAGAACACCTCGCCTCCACACCAGCGAAGTTCTTCCCGCCGGCCATCAGAACCCCAGTCTGGGAAGCACGCATGAGAAACCTGGAACGACGTCGCCATGAAGAGGGCCCCCTGTACCAAGTGGCCACTTACCTAGCCGCCCTGGACCAACTCTTTGATGAGCAAGCCAACCTTCTAAGGGAGCAGACCCATCGAGCCGAGCAAGCAGAGCTCGCAGTGAGACTGCAGCAAATCCGAGCCGCCCACGCCGAGGCAAGAGCCGCAGCCGCGGTCAGTAGCGAAGCAGTCGCCCAAGAGAGCCTCAGGCAAGCCCGAGACCGGCGTATGCAAGATTGGACCCGAAGTGGAACACCAGTCCCGGCAATCGGAGAAGACCATGTTTTACTCGGGACACCCGTTATAGGATGGGGGACACTCTTCGGAAACACCCAAGCCCCACCCGAGAACCCTGAAAGTTCTGCTGCCGCCGCCGAAGGAGATGCTGCAGCGCAACCTTCGACCAATGGAAATCCAGAGGACGGCGAGCAAGGATCACTCACGCTCCCCGCCCCAGAAGAAGGCATGCCCCGCGAGTAGAATGACCGGCGCCACCCTAGCAATGTACACCCCAGCCCCTTTTGTTTAAGTCGGGCCTGATCCCGGACGAGTAGTACGAGACCTAGCCTTACCCCAAGCTGTACCCCCCGTTGCAGTAATAAAGCTGTTTGTGCTTGTGGTTTGTGATGTTGTTGTGCTGTCTTGTTGTGTGCTACGTGTTATGTAACTACTGGCAGGGGGTAGATTCTGCCTTACATACGAATTAAGCAACTTAAACATCACATAATAGTAACCCCACTATACCCAATTAACAGATGGTTCCCCGGAGCGTCACGAGAGCCTCCCGTAGCCGGAACCCCGCAGCTGCTGGTGCCAGAGCACAGCCTGCTGGACAGAATCCTCCTCAGGCAGAACAAGAAGTAAGCCAGAACCGAGGAGAAGATCAAGGAGAAGAACAACTACCACCACCCCCACCCCTCGGAGACCTGGCACAGATAATCCATAACCAGACCCTCATACTGGAAACACTGGCCAATGCCATTGTTAACCGGCAACCACGCGGGCAGAACATGAATGACAAGCTGACAGCTTTCCTGAGAACTAAGCCGCCCACCTTTGCCGGATCCTGCAACCCTTTGGATGCAGATGACTGGCTACGAGTGATTCAGAGGAAGCTCGAGCCGTTCGAATGCCAGGACAGAGACAAGGTTCTTCTGGCAGCCCACCAACTCACCGGAACAGCATTATCCTGGTGGGAAAATTATTGTGCCGCGGCCGAAGATGCCTCTACTATCACTTGGGAGGAATTCGTAAGAGAGTTCCGCCGCTATCACATTCCTTCGGCCACCATGAAGCGCAAGGCGGATGAATTCCGCGCACTTCAGCAAGGAAGCATGACGGTGGAAGAATACACCCACCGGTTCATAGAGTTGGCCCGATATGCACCGGAGGAGGTGAACGACGATGACAAGAAACAGGATATGTTCAAGAAGGGGCTAAGCCCAGAACTCCGGACCTTGCTTACCCCACAAATCTATCCGGACTTCAACACCCTGATGAACAAAGCTATCCTCACGGAAAGGGCCAAAGCCGAAGAGCGGAAGGACAACAAGCGGAAATTCCTGGAGAGCAAGGCCCGCCAGCAGGACCGCTTCCAAAAGCCGAGGAACTCCAACTACACAGCCCCAAGATCTCAGGCCCCGATGCAGTATAGGACTCAGTCGCAAGTGACAGGACCCCAGGCCCCGCCCAGGAGCCAGAATACCACGAGGGCCCCGCAGAGCAATACAAGCCAGGTCACCCCTGACAACAACAATGTTAGGGCCTGCTTCAACTGCCGTGAGATAGGGCATTATATTGCCAATTGCCCTTATGCCAAGAACAAGCCGGCCACATCAGCCTTCTCCAACTCGGTGAATGGACCCAGACCAGCCCTGACCGGTGCCAACCGAGTGCCCGTCCGCAACAACGACAACGGCCAGCAGGTGAAGCAGCAATCATTTGGACGAGCCCGCGTCAATCACATCGACGCGCAGGAGGCTCAAGAAGCTCAGGGCGTAGTGCTCGGTGAGTACTTAGTCAACTCAGCTCTGGCGACAGTATTATTCGATTCTGGAGCATCGCACTCGTTTATATCCTCGAGCTATGTGGGGAAACACAAAATACCTACAGTACTACTAAGAACACCCCTATTAACCCGGACGCCTGGAGGCGACATCAATTGCCAATTAGGTTGTTCACGGGTAAGGATCAACTTAAGTGGGGTAGACTTTCTAGCAGATTTGGTAGTACTTAAGCCTGGGGGAATAGACGTGATCCTTGGGATGGATTGGTTAAGCCGACACAATGGTCTCATAGGCTGTACCGACAAAGTGGTACACTTAACAAACCACGAGGGAGTACAAGTGGTCTGCCGTACCCGGGATAGTAAGTTTGATCCAATGGTGTTTAGCGTGGACGCCAAGCCCTTAGAAGGAGTCCCGGTAGTAAGCGAATACCCAGATGTATTCCCCGAAGAGCTTCCCGGTATGCCGCCAGATAGGGATATAGAATTCGTCATAGACCTTATCCTCGGAACATCCCCCATAGCCAAGAGACCCTATAGGATGGCGGCCTCTGAATTGGCAGAATTAAAGAAGCAACTAGAAGAACTGCAGAGGATTGGCTTTATCCGACCAAGCTCGTCGCCGTGGGGAGCCCCAGTGCTGTTTGTCAAGAAGAAAGATGGGAGTATGAGGTTGTGTGTGGACTACCGAGCACTGAACGAGGTTACCATTAAGAACAAGTACCCCCTCCCCAGGATTGATGACCTTTTCGATCAGCTAAAAGGAGCCAAGTATTTTTCCAAGATCGATCTAAGGTCAGGATATTTCCAGCTCAAGATCAGAGAAGATGATATTCCTAAGACAGCTTTCGTCACCCGCTACGGGCAATTCGAGTTCACCGTAATGTCCTTCGGACTAACCAATGCCCCTGCCTATTTTATGAACCTCATGAACAAGGTATTTATGGACGAGCTAGATAAGTTTGTCGTAGTCTTTATCGACGACATACTCATCTACTCCAAGAGTGTTCAGGAACATGAGCAACATCTGCGGGTAGTATTGGAGAAGCTGAGGTCACATGGGCTCTATGCTAAGTTCAGCAAGTGCGAATTCTGGCTGGAAAGAGTAGCTTTCCTTGGTCACATCCTGACTGCAGAAGGTGTGGCAGTGGACCCAGAGAAGGTTGAAGCCGTATCCAATTGGCAGCAACCGACTAACGTTAGTGAGATCAGAAGTTTTCTTGGATTAGCCGGATACTATCGGAGATTTATTGAAGGATTCTCTAAGATAGCCCGACCCATGACGGAACTTCTTAAGAAGGAGAAAAAGTTCGCTTGGACAGAATCCTGCGAGAGGAGTTTTCAAGAATTGAAGCGAAGACTGACGACCGCCCCAGTACTGACCCTACCGGACATTCATCGGGACTTTGTCATTTATTGTGACGCATCCCGACAAGGATTAGGGTGCGTACTGATGCAAGACGGGAAAGTCGTTGCATATGCCTCCCGCCAACTCAAGACCCATGAGCAAAACTATCCGACCCATGATTTGGAACTAGCAGCTGTAGTGCATGCCCTTAAGATTTGGAGACATTACCTGATCGGGAATAAGTGTGAGGTTTACACCGACCACAAGAGTCTGAAGTATATCTTTACCCAGCCGGATTTAAATTTAAGGCAGAGAAGATGGTTGGAGTTGGTCAAGGACTATAATTTGGAAATTCAGTATCACCCCGGAAAGGCGAATGTGGTAGCCGACGCCTTAAGCCGGAAATCCTATGGGCCCAAGGATAACAACCTGCGCGAGGAAATGGCACGATTAAATGTGCACATTGTCCCTCAAGGTTCCAGCCATGTGTTAAGCGTCCAATCAACCCTAGAGGATAGAATTAGAGAGGCTCAAAGCTCGGATCAGGAGTTAGTAAAGATCTGCAAGCAAACTGGAGAAAACAAAGCGCCAGGTTTCAGAGTGGACGATAAGGGAACATTATGGTACGAGGATAGAATTTGTGTACCCCAGAACGGAGATTTCCGGCAATTGATCATGGACGAAGCCCATAACTCGGCCTACTCCATCCACCCAGGATCCACCAAAATGTATATGGACATAAGGCAAAAATACTGGTGGAATGGAATGAAAGCGGATATCGCACGATTTGTGGCACATTGTGATACCTGCCAAAGGATCAAGGCCGAACATCAAAAGCCGGCAGGATTATTGCAACCCTTGCCTATCCCGGTTTGGAAATGGGATGAGATAGGAATGGACTTTGTAGTGGGACTACCCCGAACACAGAAGGGACACGATTCCATATGGGTAATTGTGGACCGACTCACTAAATCGGCACATTTCATACCCGTAAGGACCACTTATGGCGGAGAAAAGCTGGCAAAACTTTACGTGGAAAATATAGTGAAGTTGCATGGAGTGCCCAGTAGAATCGTCTCGGATAGAGGGACCCAATTTACATCTAGGTTTTGGAAAAGCCTACATAAAGCCATGGGCACTAAGTTAGAGTTTAGCTCCGCATACCACCCACAGACGGATGGTCAAACCGAGAGGGTGAATCAGATCATGGAAGATATGCTGAGAGCATGTGTCCTGACCTATGGAAACGATTGGGAACAGAGTCTGCCCTATGCAGAATTCTCGTACAATAATAGTTACCAAGCCAGCCTGGGTATGTCGCCATTCGAAGCCCTCTACGGAAGAAAGTGCAAAACTCCCTTGATGTGGTCGGAAGTTGGAGAGCGTGCACTAGTAGGACCCGCGCTCATAAAAGAAGCAGAAGAAAAGGTAGCGGAAATCCGCGAGAAATTAAAAGCGGCTCAGTCCCGACAAAAGAGCTATGCGGACAAGAAGAGGCGGGAGATAAGCTTCAATCCGGGAGATTTTGTCTACCTCAAAGTCTCACCCATTCGAGGGACACGAAGATTTCAGGTACAAGGAAAATTAGCCCCTCGATACATTGGGCCGTATCGGGTTCTAAAGAAGGTAGGAGCAGTGGCATACCGACTGGAGTTACCGGAAGAAATGTCAGATATACATCCAGTGTTTCACGTCTCGCAATTAAGGAGATGTTTGAGAGTACCCGAAGGAGAACACGTGCCGGTAGAAACAATAGACCTGCAACCGGATCTGCGATATCAAGAAGTGCCGGTCAGAATCCTGGACACCGTCACTAGGAGAACGAGAAACTCCGAAGTACGAATATGCAGAGTTCAATGGAGCAGACATGGGGTGGAGGAAGCGACTTGGGAACGCGAAGAGGCGCTAAAGAAGGAGTTTCCCCATCTATTTCGGGGCCAGCCGAATCTCGAGGACGAGATTCATTTAAGTGGGGTAGGTTTGTGACGCCCTAAAAACTTACCAAAATCAAATCACGCGTTAGAACGTTTCGATTAAAAACCACTCGTCGCCAGACCATAGCCCTAACCCCGACCGTATCGCCATCCCATCCCGCGTCGCTCGGAAGCCTGCCGTTCGCGCGCGGTCACCACCGCGAATAGCGCCGGCGCAAGTCATTTCTCGCGCAGCGCACGAATCCCGCGCGCGCGTGGCCCATCGGTCGCGGCTGCGGCCGCGATTGGCGCCGACGCGTTTTCTTTTCCCCTCGCCGTTCCCCTCGCGCCGCGCGTTTCCCCGCGTGGCCGACCGGCCGCGGTCACCGCCGCGACCGGCGCCGGCCCTTCTCCCTCCCTCTTTTTCTTTTCTTTCTTTCCCTTTATTTCTTTTTCCCTTTTTCCTTTTCTCTCCTTTTCCTTTCTTTCTTTTCTCCCTCCCCTCCCTTTTCTTCCTCCTCCCTTCCTTCCTGTTTTTCCCCTTTCCCCCTGCTCCCGCGCGCGTGCCCGGCCGCACCAGCCGCGCCGGCCACCGGCCCCCCCCCTTCCCCTCGCGCGCGCCTGTGCCCGGCCGCCCGTACCCGCGCGTGCACCACGTGCCGCGCCGCCCGCCGTGCCGCCCGTCGCTGGCGCACGCGCGCGGCCGCACGGCCGCCGTGGCGCACACGCCGCCGCCCGCTGTGCCGCCTCGCCGCCCGCGCCTCCCCTGTGCCGCCTCGCCGCCCGCGCCCCCCCTCTGTGCCGCACACCGCCGCCCGGCCCCCCCCCCCACGTGCACGGCTGAGCCCCGTCGCAAGCCACGGGCGCCATTAATGGCCGCCCGTGGAGCCACCCGCCGGCCGCCTATAAATAGGCCCGGCCGCACCCCGGCACCCCCCACAACCTGCCCCGCCACCTGGCCCCTCGCCTCCACCGCCCTAGCGCCGCCACGCCGAGCTCCAGTACCCGCCGCCGCAGCCCGCCGTCGCCCCGCCTCCGCGCGCTACCCCGGCCCGAGGTGAGGCCGGGAACGAGTTCCCCGTGGTCCCCTCTCTCTTTTCCCCCTCTCACCCGAGCCGCCCGGACCCTAGGTGGCCGGAGTTGGCCGCCGGCGCTTCCCCCCCCCACTCTCCTCTGTTTCCTGTGAGGGGAGGAAGAAGAAGGAGGCCCTTTTGCGAAAAACCCCTGGCCTCCCCTGTTTGTTCCAAAGAAACCCCTTTATCCATTCTCTGTTGCAAAAATAGCCCTACCCTTTCCGTTAATTCAAATCAAACCCCTCGGAACATAAACCTAAACATAATCGACACCTTTTAGCATGCTTAGGGTATTTCTAGGATTTACAAATAGGTCCGCACTCTTTCCGGATATTTACGAACAAGCCCTCGAACCCCCGTTTGAGCCCTGAAACCACCTTTAGCGCGTCATTTTATGTGCGAAACGACCTCCGATTGACCTGAAACTTTGCCACGCCCTTTCTAGTATAGTTTTAGCCATGCCATTAAGAAACCACCCAGAGATATTGCCCCTAACTCCGTAACTAAATTATTTCCGATTTAAGCCTATCGGTAAAAGCTTTTAGTTCTTTCGCTTGATTGTGTGTCTGTTTGTTTGCGTCGTAGGACACGGAGTGAACGACGAGGTCCCCGACCGCGACCAAGCAACTGAGGACCAGTACTGCGACCCCGAACCCGAAGGACAGTGCTCCGATCAGGACTTCCCGCAAGGGTTTGACGATGGCAAGTTCAATTCCGCCCTTTGATGCATGTTTCTGTCCTAGTTTTTATAAACACAACCCAGTGGCCTATTTTATAAAATTGCATGGTTTTACGTGCTGAAAACATGGTAGGATAGCCACCCTTGTTTGAGACGACCATACCTTGACCACCTGATTTTATAAAGAAAATGCGTGTGTGTGGGAAGGGAAAAATGTGGATTTGAGAAACAAGTCGGACGGGATGGATGGCATTTCTGTGTGAATTGCCGTTGGTGTGCTCGTACCTGTGTGGTTGAGCGTGGAGGGGAGATATCCATCTTGTCACCCCTAAGGACCGAGTTGATGTGACATCTCACCTAGCTTCTTGTAGTGCGAACCACTTGACCGTTGTATGGGCAACGGCTTAGCATAAACCCCACTAGTTAGCCTGATAGCCATCAGGAGAGCTGAGAGCAACGGGTGATCAAGGAGAAGGGATGAGCTCTGTGTGACTTATGCCCCGGTTAAACCTCGGAGGTAGGTCGAATGACCCCTTGATGGATCCCGTGGTGGCTAGTCAGGTCTAGCTAAGGTGGGTAATGGCTTTGTTGGGATCTGCACCGGCACTAAGGTGTTCGTGCTGTGGTACCCCACCTGTGGGTAAAGTTGCACACCTCTGCAGAGTTAAAATCTATTCGAATAGCCGTGCCCACGGTATTGGGCAAGTTACGGTGTGGTCATATAACTAGTGTTTATCTCTGGGAATGGATGGGCTGGTGTGAGTTGTTTGGAAAGTGTCCGGCAGTTGTGCCGTGTGCTACGGCGGACGGGGAGTCCGGTAGCAGTTTAAAACTTGGATCCTGTGTGGATCAAAATCGTGTGTTTTTGGTGCCAGAAAAACTCGTTTTGGAAATCGTTTTCAAACGAACCCTTGCATACAGTTGAGTTTTTCACAAATGAACCATAACCTATCCTTGGATTGTCCTGTGCATATGATTACTGTTATACCCCCTCCGTGGGTGTGATTGGACTTGCTGAGTACGTTTGTACTCACCCCTCTCTTACTTTTACAGTGGAAGACCCAGACTACATCCCCGAAGACAACGAGTAGGGTTTCGTCCTGCACCCAGTCTTGCCTGTGGTTGAGGCCACCGTTGGATTCCACATGGCGCAAGACTCTGATGACCCTTTGTTCGTAGCTAGTGTAGTTGTGTGGGTTCTGGTTGTAATCCTCGCGATAGTGGCGCTTCACTGCCCATTACCGCGTAGAGTTGTACGGTGATGTACCATCTGATGTAATAAAAGTGTTATCAGCCTCCTGGGACTGATAAACCAACACTTTTAAGTCTTCCCTGATGGGGGGACGCTTCACTCGGCTTCCAGGGCCTGCACGCCCGCGTTGCCTCCCAATGCCATCGGACGCGACTCTTTGACTTCTCCCTCGGGGATTGTGATAGCACCGCCTCGCCCTCCATCTCTGCCTTTATAAACTGGCATCAGCGGATTTACTTCTATTCATCTTCTTCCTCCGCGCATTAACCGCACCAGCATTATTTTGCATCCCCCAACGCTGGCTTCCTTTTCCTCTGCCTCCTCCAATTCCTCTTCTTCTTCTTCCAAAATATCCATCAGCTCTCCTGACTCGGAAACCTCCAGGGAGGCAACGCCGGAGTTTGATCCAGTAGCTTCGTACGAGGCTCTCGCCCCTCTGCATTGGGACGCAGAGGAGTGGGACTTCAGCACTTGGTCAGAGGATGATGAGTCCCTGACCGATGATGAGGACCTCCAGATTCTCCTTCATGGGGATCTGGACGAAGACGATAAAGATTCCTGGGATGATGACTTCTTCTCTTCCTTAGATGAAGATGCCAAGGACACTTCCACTGACGACAACTCGGCAGCAGGAGGGTTCCTACGCGATGGATCGTCGACTTCGGAAGACGACGGGGATGCCAGCGACGACACCGGTCCTACCAGCAGTGATGGTGGTAACAGCAGCAGCAATGGCGGCGGCGATAGCGGCGATGATGACACCAACGCGTCCCCCCTACTGGTGGTAGTTCGTAGGGTCGTCCGCCGTTGTGCATTCTTTTGTAATAATCTCTTGTAAATGAACCCTTTTATTTCAGCAAACCAATGTCTGAAAATCTAATCTTAAAGGCCGATGGAACCGCATCGGCCTTTCTCCTTGAATTGTCCAATCCAATCCCCTGCTTTTCCTTTATTCTGGATCGGAAATCTCAGAAACCTTCAAGAACTCAAGTACCCTTCAAATGATCTCGCTAATAACAAGAGTACTCTGTCAAGATCTACCCCTCCTTTTCTTTTGCCATCTGGCTATAGACCAAAGCAAGTCGAACCTGCTCATGTTGTTATTGCTTTCCCTCGATCCCCAATCAAGTCAAAAAATATGATTATCAAGAAAACCCGCAAAGAAGTCGAACCTATTCTTTTAAGATCAAGAGACACCTGCAATCAACTTCTCTGATTTTTATCAACACTCAGGACTTGCAGGTTCTAATTTTTGCTTCTAAAGTCGATGGCTTAACATCGGCTATTCAATCTTTAACACTCGGGACCTGCGCTGCTCTTTCTTTAGATATCTGACTTGTTTACAGCCTGATGCACTACACCGGCTTTTAAAAGTACCTGATGGATACCGGCCTGTAGCCTAATGCACCACAAAGTACCCGATCGAGCCGACTTGCAGCCTAATGCCCCATAAAGTACCCGATCATGTCGACTTGCAGCCTGATGCATCACATCGGCTTCATCACTCGTCTTCCCACATGCTCGGGAAATATTTCTTGAGGTGTTGGCCATTGATAGCTACCGGAAATTTAACTCCATCCAATTCTTCAAGCATGTACGCATTCCCTGGTAGAGCTTGATCAACTCTATATGGCCCATGCCAATTCGGAGACCATTTACCATATGCCACATCCTTAGTCCCTAATGGTAGCACCGCTTCCTATACTAAATCTCCAACTTAGAATTCCTTCGGTTTAACCTTGTTATTGTACGAGCGGGCTACCTTGGCCTTATTTTCCTTGATCTTTTCCAGCGACCAAAGCCTGAGTTCTGTAATGTCTTCCACATTGTCGCTCATTAGTGCGGCATATTCTTCAGCAGTCAAATCATTCTGAAACTCTATTCGTCTTGAACCGGCCGTAATTTCCCATGGTAATACGGCCTCCTGCCCATACACTAAATGATATGGTGAAGTTCTTATTGCCCATGGCATGACACACAATAAGCCCATAACGCTTCTAATAATACTTCATGCCAACGCCGTGGGTATTCATCAATCTTCCTTTTGATCAGCTTGATCAAGCTCTGATTGAATGCTTCGGCTTCCCCATTTGCTTGAGCGTAGTATGGAGATGACCTGATCAATTTAATCCCCATGTCGGCAGCGAACTTTTTGAATTCATCAGATATAAACACCAACCCTCCATCTGTTGTAATAGTCTGAGGAATCCCAAACCTATGAATAACGTGTTCTTTGACGAAATTGATGACGTCTCTCAACATTACTGACTTCATAGGAACAGCCTCTACCCACTTGGTGAAATAATCTGTGACGGCCAAAATAAATTGATGGCCTTTACTCGATGGGGGATTAATCTTACCAATCATGTCCATGCCCCAGCCCCTGAATGGCCAAGGTTTGATGATAGGATTCATTGCTGATGCTGGTACTATTTGTATTTTTCCAAATCTCTGACAGGCCTGGCATCCTTTATAATACTTGAACCAATCTTCTAGCATATTAGGCCAATAATATCCCAAGCGCCTGATCAACCACTTCATCTTGTGGGCTGATTGATGAGTACCACACGTACCTTCATGGACTTCATGTAGAAGCCTATTGGATTCAATCGGCCCCAAGCACTTAATCTGTAGCCCTTCTAGAGTCTTGTAGAACAAGTCGTCCGCTATCATGACGTACTTCATGGCTTTGTAACGTGTCTTCTTAGGTGCCCCCCGAGCCGGATCCTTCAAGTAATTGAAGATATCGGCTCTCCAATCCCCCTGATCCAGCAGGTTTATTGGGAAATCAGCACCATCCACTGTATCCTTGTAACCTGAAGCTATCTGGGCAAGATCATTGGCCTCAGAATTTTGTACTCTTGGTATCCAGTAGAAATTTATATATCTGATACGGGCCATTAACTCCTGGCATTGTCTGCACAAAGGAAATAACAACTCACTCTCACATCGGTACGTCTCCGTGAGCTGAGAGATGACCAGTTTTGAATCCCCAAAAATTTCTACTGCTTCTGCTCCGGCCTCAAGAAGTAATTCCATACCTTTGTGCACCACTTCATACTCGGCTAGATTATTGGTGAAAGGTGTTGGCAATCTGATTGAAAAGGAATATGTTGCCCCCCGAGTGAAACGAGCAAAATACCTATGCCAGAGCCATCTCCACAGACCGACCCGTCAAAATACATTGCCCGTGCACGGATGGAAAGCGCTGCTATGTCTGAGCTGGTCCTCTCTGCAATGAGGTCGGCCAACGCCTGCCCTTTGACTGGCTTTGCAGGTTGGTACCGGATATCAAACTCTAACAAAGCAAACATCCACTTACCGAGTCGGCCTTTCAACACTGGGGCTGACAACATATGCTTGATAACATCTGATTTGCAGATGACGATCATCTCGGCAGAAAGTAGGATGTGGCGGAGAGTCGTACAAGTAAAGAATAGGCAAAGGCATAGTTTCTCAATTTTGGGGTACCTTGTTTCTGCATCTAGTATCCTTCTGCTGAGATAAAAAACAACTCTCTTCCTGCCATCCTGCACTTGTACGATGACCGAAGCAATGGAAGTGCTACCTACTGACAGATAGACATAGAATGGCTTACCCTGCTGGGGTGGGACTAACACAGACGGTTTGGATAAATATTCTTTGATATCTTCAAACGCCTATTGTTGCTCTGCCCCCCAGCGGAACTCGTCATTGGCTTTAATTTTTACCAACTCCATGAATGGCTCGATTCTCCCTGACAGATTGGAAATAAATCTCCTGACAAAATTGATCTTACCAATGAGTTGTTGGAGTTCCTTCTTGGTAGTAGGTGGCACCATTGTTCTTACAGCTTCTTGACTTTTTCGGCCGATCTCAATTCCTTGCTCGTGGACCAGGAAACCCAGGAACTAACCGGTCGATACACCAAAGGCGCACTTCTTCAGATTCATTCTAAGACCAAACTTCCTAGTTCGTTCCAAAACCCGCTTAGATCTCCTAAATGCCCCTCAGCCGATGCAGATTTCACCACCACGTCATCAATATAGATTTCCACCAGCTTACCGATCAAGTCATGAAACATATAATTTATGGCCCTTTGGTATGTAGCACCAGCATTTTTCAGCCCAAAAGTCATGACCACATACTCGAAGAACCCCACTGCACCTGGTACTCTGAATGCGGTCTTATGGATATCCTCTGGAGCCATAAAAATTTGGTTATAGCCAGCATTGCCATCCATGAAAATCAACATCTTATGACCAGCAGCTGCATTAATCAACGTCTCCGCCACCGGCATCGGGTACTTATCTTTTGGTGTAGCTCTGTTAAGATCTCTGAAGTCTACACAGACTCTCCACCAGCCATCCTTCTTCTGTACAGGCACAACGCTGGAAATCCATTCAGCATACCTGCATGTCCTGATGAAGCCTGCTTCTATCATTTTTTCAACTTCTTTCTTGACTTCCTCTAGTACTTCGACCTTCATTTGCCGCGCTCGTTGCTGGAACGGCTGAAATACTGGCTTAAGAGGGAGCCGATGCTCCACAACACTTCTTTCCAACCCGGGCATCTCTGTGTAATCCTAGGCAAAACAATCTGCATATTCTTTCAGCAACATTATCATCGGCTCTCGCAACTCTGGATTTAACTTCTTGCTGATAATTGTTGGCCGTGGCTTATCCCCAGGACCAATGTCAACTTCTTCCAGCTCGTCAGCAGATGTAAACCCGTATCCTAGCTTCCCTTCATCCATCAGGTCAATACTGCAAATAAACAATGAATATGAAGTAAAAGGATTCGGCCGATCTTAGGGATCGGCCGACTTGTTCTTTTCATTAATTTGTACCATTTTACAATCAACACCTGGCCGGCTGCTTGCGCAGGCCTCTTTATAATGTAATATGGATGACAAAAACAATTCAATTCTTATTTTTGGGGCCGATCACAGGGATTGGCCTCTCCTGTTTCCTTGGCACAGATTAACTGTGGCACCCCTTCTACTCCGTAAGGCCAGTGGATAAGACCATCCTCACCCAGTTTTTTGTAGCTTCCACGCGGTCGCAACCTTCCAGGCTAATCCCTGAGATAGGCTCCTGGTCTTCTGCGTCCCAGAGACTCATGGCAGCATGTGAAACTTCAACAGAATCATCCGCATGGACTACTTCTACTTCATCTCCATCCCATTGAATCAGGCATTGGTGCATTGTAGAAGGGATACAGCAATTGGCATGGATCCAATCTCTCCCAAGCAGGACGGTGTACGAGCCCTTACTGTTGACAACAAAAAATGAAGTAGGGACGGTCTTGCCTCCTACCGTCAAATCCACGCCGAGGACTCCTTGTGCCTCCGAAGTTTGTCCGTTGAAGTCGCTTAACGTGATGTTGGTTTTAATCAGATCCCCAACAGAATGCCCCAACCAGCGCAGTACTGCATACGGCATTATGTTAACCGCCGCTCCTGTGTCGACTAGCATCCTACTGACAGGCTGACCATTTATGTACCCCTTAAGATATAAAGCCTTCAGGTGCCTGTAATTCTTCTCTATGGGGTTCTCAAATATAACTGGCCATGGCCCTAAGTCAAGCTGAGCCACTGGCACTTTCTCATGGCCTGGTGCATGAAACTCTGCAGGGAGAACAAACACCATGTGTGCATCAGCCGATGTCTTCACATCGGCTTTCGACTTCTTGGGTCGCCATACTTTCTTAGAGGAACTCATCTCTGCTTTTTGAGGACGGTGAACTTTCTCAGCCAAATCTGGTCGCGCCTTCCTCAGTGTTCCGAAATATTGGGCCTCGGCTTCTTCCAGTCTGCGCAACCGCTGCACCCTCTGCTTCTCGGACCGGTTAAGCCCGTCAGGGCACCAGCGTGGTCGGTGATATTTATCATCCTCATGTTCTGAGTCCCTTCCTATGCGCGATGACTCGACTTGTCCATGGTGGGGCTGCTCTGGTCCCAAACGCTGAAAAACTGAGGCATTTCTTGCATCTCGCTTCTAGGACTTGCACTCTGGGCAATCCTCAAGGGTGGGTACTCGTTTCATACCAGAATCGTAACAGTATTTGAAGAATGGGCAATGCCAATGATCTCGCGTATCCTCCCGCTTCTTGAGGCATTTCCTAGTGCACTGCTCGTATTCTTCTTCTTCAGTCTCGCGTTGGAGACACTGTTGATACTGATACTGGTATTTTCTCAGAAGATGAGAGGAAACTGGTCGTTGATTCCTAACGTGCCTGAACTGTTCTTCGGTGATATAGTCCCTTTCTTCTTTTTGGGGCCGATCGCGGGAATCACCCTCTTGCTTCTTTGCCTGTTGATGTGATGTATATCCTGCCATGTTAATACCGAGCATAAAATCCAGTTGATGACGCATTGATCGGTCATACCCTTCCACCATATTTACGTTCGGAAACGGTTGAGTATCAACCCTCATGGCTTACTGCCCCAAAATTAATCGGCCTTGCTCAATAGCTGATTGTATCTGTCGTCGGAGTTCCTTGCAGTCCCCGGTACCGTGAGTGAAAGAATTATGCCACTTGTAGTATGATCTCCCCTGCAGCTTCTGAGCTGTTGGGATCTTGAAACCTTCGGGGAACTTCAACTGCTTCTCCTTTAAGAGTAAGTCGAATATCTATTCGACTTTGCTCACATCAAAATCAAATCCTTTCGAAGGACCCTGTTGTTTCACCCACTTGCAGGGCACGGGCTTTGCCCCCCGTGCCCACTCCACAACTGCTATTTCTTGATCATCCCCAGAGTCTTCGGAGTCTTCAGCGTCAACCATTACTACTTGACGTTTAAACTTGTCTTGGTACAGTTCTGGGTGGCGTTGCTCATATACTGTCATCTTTTGTACCAGATGCGCCAAAGAGTTGAACTCCAGCTGGAAAACCAGATCTCTGATCGGTTTTACCAATCCCACAGATGCCAATTCTACTGCCTCTTTCTCTGAAATCCGAGTCAAGTAGCACCGGTTCTTAACTTCTCTGAACCGCTGGATGTATTCTGCCACCGTTTCTCCTCGCTTCTAGCGAACCTGAGCCAAATCAGCAATCCCAGCCTCTACAGCTTCTGAATGATATTGTATATGGAACTGTTCCTCTAACTGCTTCCAGGTGCAAATAGAATCAGGACCCAATGATGTATACCGTCCAAAAGCTGGCCTTGTGAGAGACTGCGAGAAAAACCTCACTCACAATGGATCTGACACTGAAATCATCCGTAGTTGCGCCAAATATTAGCTTACATGCTCTATGGAGCTGGATCTATCGCTCCGCTGAACTTGGTAAACTCGGGCAGCCGATACTTGGGCGGCAGAGGAATCAGGTCGTACTCGCTTGGATACGGCTTGGTGTAGCCGATCGCTCACCTTCTTGGGAGAATGCCAAATTGATCTCTCAAAATGGCACTAATCTGATCCACCGTATGAACTCCTGGGGGCGAGTGCGTACCTTCGTGACTCGGCCCTGTCGCATAAGTAGCCAGCCATGCCTGTTTGTCGGCATCGACTACAGATGTTACTCCGATTGTCTTCTGCGTAGGTTGCGCTGGGCTACCGCTATCTGGTATGTACGCACAAACATACCCATGTGGTACCTCCTTTGGGGGTTCACTGAAGAATTGGTGATCAGCAGGGTCACCTCCCATCTTGTACATGACGTATGCTAGAGAACCATGTTGCTCTGGAGCTGCAAACATGTAAGGCATTGGTGGCCTGGCTTAAGAAGGCAACTCCCCTTTGTGACTCCCTAAAGCAGGTCCTGTTGGAGAGTACTGGTGTTTCATAATCTCCTGCACCACACATACCGCGACGCGCTCAAGGATGTTCACCAAACTCTTAGAATGTCGATGTAACGAATGAGCCACCATGTAGTTAACTTCCTAGTGGAGAGCTCGCGTGCATTCTTATGTAGGAGTAGACAGATCCACTTCGTCAAGCGCACCTTCAGATGAAAATCCCTTCCACCTGATGCCATGGTGACGGGTCCTTTCAAATGAGCCGATGAGATCGGCCTCAAAAGTAGCTTTTATTTCATCATACTTCTGCTTGTGCTCATCAGACAACTCTTCGTAAGTAATCAGGTTCTCGTTCGGCATCTTGACAACGGAAGTCGATGTAGCCGAAGAAAATGATGCAGTCGAAGTAGTCAATGAAGTAGTCGATGTAGTCGATGAAGTAGTCGATGTAGTCGATGAAGTCGATGGTGTCCCACTGGACGTGCCAGAATGTGTTGTCGGTCAAAACCCACCGGCGAGCAGCGACTGGCAACACGAGGAGCCGGGAGGCTTCCGGAACTACTGGTGGGTCCTGATCCCTCGATCAACGGCCCACAAGTCCGGCACACACCTTGGCTTGGTGAAGTGCTAGGCGTGCCACCTGACCTATACCTGATCAGGAAGGTGTAGAAGTCGTTGTCAGTTATTTTCCTGCATGCACAGCCATGTCAAACATTAGTCCGAGCCACGAGCGGCTCTTAACATGACTCCCAAGATCGGCTAAAAGTGCCGATGGAGCCTCTGCACTTTGTCAGACCTGTCTTCGTACCAGGTTGGACCTTCGTGTACCTCTCATAATCGGCTAAAAGAAGCCGATTGCTCCGTTTAACAGATCAGATCTATTAATATTTAAGCTTCTTGTACGAATCCGATGGAAAAGATAAAAGCATGCTCTGTAATTACCAAGCTAATCCAATCTACGACAGTAAAGGTTTTCACCGTATAACCGGAGCATCCTACGCGTGGTTAAGCCTAACGAACATGAAAGATAACAATACGCTAACCTAAAAAGAGGCCTAAAAACCGACTAACAAGTCGTTTCCCGGAACAATCCCTCGTTAGGTTATCATAAAGCACCAATCATGCAGCCGGAACATTTAACCCGTTTGAAGGGCCTAATCATACTGATATTAAACCGATTCCTTGTAGAACAAAGAAGTATCATAACAGATTAGATCTACTAAGCAAGAACAGAGCAAGGTGCTGCCCTTGCACCTAGGATTGCGTACAAGGGCAGCTAAACGATTACGGATAGCAAGCAGAGCATGGATATACTATTCAAAACCAATGCAGCATCATAATCGTTCAAGATAACTAGTGTTACTCGTCAGCAACAACGCTTGAGCACGAGAAACACAAAGATAAATAGATAAACGCAATGCTGCCCCGACCATGCGGAGCATGATCGGAGCAGCATGTCAGTTACGTGGAGAAACCCTTGGGAAAGGGGAGGCGATGCGCCGAGAGTTTGTTGTGGATGTTTGATTGATTGTTTTATTGAATCTCATGATACATATTTATAGTCCGGAGACTTGATCTTTTCTAACTAACCCTAGCTGATTACGATGCAATCTCTAACTTACTATATTTAAACTATCCTTACTAGATACATGGCCATCCCGGCCCTTGACATGTTCGCACAGAAGCTGATTCGCAGACCATTACGATGACTTCCTTCAGCCCATGTTGCTCTCGGCCCATCCCTTGGCCCAGTCAAATTATGGCGATAACAGTGATAACATAGTGAGTGGAACTAACGAGTTTCTGAGCTCAAGTTTATAGGATTTCTAGATCCTATGGATGGATGGAGTCCAATCCATATACAAGATGGTCCAATTTGTTGTCAAGATGTCCATGGTGTAGTTAAAATGCAGAGACGAATTGGAAAAGTGCCGGCCAAAATCAGTCGACCGATTGAACCGACGGTCCTAGAATATAACGGATCGGTGCATTGGTAGTTGAAACAACGATCAAGTGAAAAAGAACTCAGTACCACCGGTTGAATCGACGCTATAAGAAGGGAGGCGTCGGTGCAATGAGGTGATCACACGGCAATCAAGTGAAGAAATGATAGAGACACCGATTAAACCGACGGTGCAAAAAAAAAGGTGTCGGTGCAAGCGTGCCGTTATTACTCAGTATGCATGTTTTTGGTTTCAGAAGGGTTTTCAAGCAAAGTCTTCAGCACCGGTTGAACCGGCGATGCGTCGGTGCAATGATGCAAGCAAACTCAGGTGTGGCAAAGAGATGGCTAGTATGCAGATTCAGAGTGACCGGTTAAATCAATGGCTATGACCGGTTTAACCGACGGCTAGAAGTGGATCTTTAGCCTACATAAGGCCTCACCCCAGGTCATTTGAGGCTGCTGGAGTTCGTGAGAAGCTATAGAAACTCTGTTGAAGTTTTCCAAGCTAACTAAAGAGCTTATTGATCAAATCATTAGGTTTAGCACAAGCTTTATGAGGTGTAGTGCTAGGCTAGCTCTAGGAAGAGTGTGGGAGCAAGGTGTTGTGACCTTGTGCTGGTTCTTGAGTGAATCTCAAGCTTGTATCTTGGTGTACCAGTCTCTAGGAGTCTTCGTAGCTTGTGAGCAAGTTTTCGACCCTCCGACTTGGTGTGGAGCTGTTAGATAAATATTAGATAAATAGGCATTTTTGGGTACATTTTAATTCCAAAATTACACATACAATTTATTAATAATTTCATGACTATGATGAGTGAAACAAGATATGTGCACTTGTTTAATTTAACATGAATTTAATCAAATGAAGGTGTGTCAGACTATACCCTGAGGTGGGTCTAGTGCCGGAGGCACCGGATGCACCGTTACCAGCTGGAGCAAACATGCTCGACTGGCCTGAAGTAGTCGAATGAAATTGGTGCAGTGCAGATGTCCTTCAAAAAGTAGTGGTACGAGTTGTTGGAGTAGTCGATCGAGCTTCAAGAGGTACTCGATTGAGGCACCGAGTAGTTTTACTTGTTGAGGAAGCAGTAGTACTCGTTGAAGAAGTAGTTGCACAGCTTCAAGAAGTAGTCGATCGAAGCACCGAGTAGTTGTACTAGTTGATGAAGCAGTCATACTCGTTGAGGAAGTAGTCGCTCACAGGCGACGAAGAGGTACGGGCGATGATGTCGACAGGCGGAGTTGGTGCACAGGGACGGATGGTGAACATTACATTGGTGAAGACGTCATGGTTCTGGGCAAGCAGTCACGTAAAGACACTCCCTAAAAACCTGATTGCGCTGCTATCCCGTGCAAGACCTTCAGCGGGCAATGGTTCCGGAGGCACCTGCCCTCACCGGAGATGTACGCGTAGCACCGGCGATGGGAATGCAGGAAAGCAGTATAGGGAGGAAGAGAGTTGTGTTCATGTGTTTGAAAGAGGAGAAGATACTGGATGATATACATGTGAGTCTGGGGATGAGAGGCTGCACTTGGACGTTATCAGCACCAACAAACGCATAGAATCAATCATAAGAATGAATTGTTGTGAATGAATCGCGGTCATAATATCCATTACTTGGTTCAAAATGTCCGCCCCACACCACATCACTTCACAGTTGAAATCCTCTTCCTCTTTCATTACGGAATTACACAATAACTCCCTAACATTTAATGGTGGGCTTTGAATTCTTTAATTGCAAATATTGGGCCAAAGGCTCACATATTACAGCAGGAGCGGTGACGACGGTTTTGTGCAAGGGACGAGGAGACCCCTCGTTCATGGGAAGCTCCGTACTGAAGGCGGCATCAAGTGACCGGGGACTTGTCGTGAGCTCTAGTGGCCGAGTCTTTGTGGCAAGTTAAGAAGAGTTACGAAAGAGACTTGGTGACCGGGAAGCAATACTCTTAGTGAGTGCTTCAACAATATGGACTAGGGGTGGCTTAGTGCCTACCGATACCATGGGATAAATCCCCGCGTCAAGAGTTTGCTTCCTCTCATCCTCTGCTTTACGTTTCTGCATTTCATTCGTGCAACTTGTGTGATTTTACTTTCTTAGTGTAGTATCTTGTTAGGATTGGCTATACGTTGCAAAATTTATTTTGGGATGATAGTTTCACACTAGATAAACTATAGTATCATATCTAGATAGTATGTTTTAGCTTATATTTTGTGCAAACTAATTTGAATCATATGTTAAAAGATTTTAGAATTACCTAATTCACCCTCTCCCCCTCTTCAGTACCACGAGCACTGATTCCTTCCGCATGCTCCGTCCCTGTTTGATGGAATCTTTGCAAGCTGCAACCTACCGCCCCTTCCTTTCTACACCCTCCACTTCCCACGCTACATGCTCCATTGACTGGGTTTGCACATACGCACTTCACTTTACATACGCACTTGACAAAAATTGTTATAAAGCCTGCTGGTGCATAGCTTTTGGTTTAGCAATAACTAACATTCAAAGATAATTTTTCCATGTTATTGTTTACTAGCACAATGCCTGCGTTATTATGGGTAATATAAATTTTCTCCGGATCTATATGAGATCATCAACTTTGTGCTCTTTCACTCCGTGTACATACCGTACCGAGAACGTGTGAAGCATTGATTTTCTATGTTCTGATTGGGATTCTGATTGATTTGTCAGAGTTCCGATTGAGATTCCGATTGACGATCCAAGAAATTATTACCTGCTTTAGAAATAGTAGAGATAGACGTAGAGATTTGTTCATGATGGGCATCTAACGGCCAGCACATAGACTCCTCATCCGTTGGTGCTCAATTCGTTATGTGTCATGCATATGTTGCTTTTAGAAACTAAAGGACCCAAACAAGGAATATGCCAATAATGCCATAGCAAATCAAAGGTAGTTAGCCCCTCCTTTAGAGACATGCTTTTCGGGCGGCGGCAGCCACTTCATGAGGATGTCCATACAAATCTATTCTGTTTGGTTGGTTTTGTCTCTTGTATGAGTTGGTTTCTCGCATGACTCCGATTTGCTTCTCTAGTGGTGGTCGTGTCTTCAATAGGGCAACCGATCTGTTTTGTTTTGTTTCAATCTCATATCAGGGCTAGGACGACCCATTTGACAATTAGGGTGGCAAGTGACGTGTGCTCTATACCACCAG
This sequence comes from Panicum hallii, assembly GCF_002211085.1. NCBI lineage: Eukaryota > Viridiplantae > Streptophyta > Magnoliopsida > Poales > Poaceae > Panicum > Panicum hallii. Next base: position 13,887,448 of record NC_038043.1, read on the forward strand.
CAAAAAAAATTTAATCTCCGCTTTTATATTGTGGCATATAAGATTACGTAGTTTATATTTAGAATGATTGGTTGAATTACTCACTACCAAATAATCAGTAATTTTCGAGTGTAATACTACTAAATAACTGATGTTGTAGTACATTTTTATTCATTTTTTCCGTTGGTCTTGTTGGGATTTATTTGATGGTATTTGGTTGCTACTTTCTTTATCTAGAAAAATGTCCAAATGACACTGCAAATACCATACCATCGGTCAATGGAGAAAGTTTTGAATTAGTTTGTAGATTTAGTTTTCTTAATGGAACAAATGTAAAAGTCAAAAGGCTGATGATAGTATTATGCTTCATACTTACTGTGATCAGAACCACAATGCTTGCCGATTTAAAATTACCAATTAAAAGGTGTAACATGGATGTCTACTGTAGATCACGACAACACAGGCATAGTAAAAATTGTTTAAAGAAGCACCATGTTACTTTCTTTTATGGAAACCACCATGTTAGTTCCAATATGTTATGATTTGTTTATCCAATATGACCATCTAGTGGCCAGTAGAACACGTTGTTATTCTTTTGGAGCTAAATTTATGTTGCGAGATCGTCGTGTTCACTTGAGGATAATATGCTGATATGCCACGGCAAAGCAAAGTGGTACGGTTAGTATCGTTTGATAGCACAATTTAATGTTGCTTTCTTAATTGCGTGGCGACAGCAACTCCATTAGGACAACCACTAAAACGAAAGAACCCTCAAAACACACAGCTAACAATTTTGATGATATATATCTTTCGATTTCAGAGACTAGGTCCAAAAAGTAAAGTTTTACACATACTTCAATCGAGCCCAAAAATATATTGTGCTTTACTAAACTGATGAGAAACTGTCTTTGCCTATAGCGAACTTCTCTGGATGTTCGGCATTATGAGAACTCACTAAATTGTCCTTGCTCGCTGGTGACATTTTGATTCTTTTGTTGTTCTGAATTCGAAACATATATAGTACTATCTATGTCAATGAATATATGATGTTTAGAAAAAAGTTAGTATAAAAATAAACTAATTTTATTGTTCTAAATATCATACATTATACACGGTTTCAGCTCAGGTTGCGTACATAAATATTGGCCCAGTGGATGGGTAAGGTGTGCTACGGATCATTTTCGACTGTTAAATTCTGCATAAAAATGGAATAGAAGCACGGGCTAATATTAGAATAGGGTTGTTATGTGACGAATCCCATAGGTGCTGATCTAAATATGTGTGCAGGTAAATTTGGACTGAAAATGCATGAAACGAGCAAGTATAAGCCAAGTGACAAACTCCCGGCCAATCACGAGCAAGCACGAGGATTGAAGGACCCACGTGACACCCTAAACACACCTCAAGAGCGAGAAAACACACCCTTCAATCCAAAGCAAAACACATCAACCAATTAGAATGCACCGTTCAGCCTCGTATGGATCAAAAGGCCCACAAACGCATGCAACCGACTTAGAATAGGGGCGGCACATGCATTACCGACGTAAGGGCCCACTAGGCAGCCACCCTACCAAAGGGTAAGGCGGTGGGAGCCAAGGCCAGGTTAGCCGAACCAGGCTGAGCTCCACCTACCTTCCTCTTCCACGTGGCCCTCCATAGCTCCTCCCACTGTCGGTTCTAGGTGACTTCAGCTATTTTGCTGGCCGGGAGCTGCTGTGATAAGGCTATAAATATGAGGGGAGGGGCTCCTAATTGAAGCACATTCTCATTGCTCTCTCTTGCTCTGTCAAGCTCAAACACGAGCTCTAGAATGTTTCTAGAGATGTAGCGCTATCTACGCGGTGTTAGAAAATAGGGAGAGAGTGAGGGGAGGTCGGGGAAGTGCCCGGTTTGTCGGCACTCTTCTCCAGCTTGTACCTTGATGGATGCTTATCAATCAAAGTAAGTGTTCGTAACTTCTTTTGTGCTTTAGTATCTTAGTTAAGTAATAGTTCTAGTTCCTTAGTTGTTTACTGGATCAATAGTTCACTGGTTTAGTGGATGCTCTAGTCTAAAGCTAAGGCTAGAGTTAGTTAAAGACAGTATAGACGTGGTGTCCAGACTAGACTTTACCTGTTTGTTGTGGTATATCCCATGGTTAGACGAGGTAGGTGGTGATAGCCCTATCTATCGAGGGTAACCCTCCCCGTTCGGGTATATCCCTATGCCGTATTACTGGAACAAGCCAGGTTCGCCAGTAGCTCGAAGTAAAAAATTAGCACAGCTCTATCTTATCTTTGATTTTAAGCTTTAGGAATCCTCTCTACCCCTTTTCTCTATCTAGTGTGGTGTCCTTAGACGAATCTGAACCTTAGAGAATATACACATGTTCCTTAATGGATATGATACCCCTGGAATTCTCTTGGGTGAAAGCTACAATGGTATCTGCACGCTTGCAGATTTATTTGTGATAGTTAAAATACCCAACAAGCTTTCAAGCGGCGTTGCCGGGGAACATAGCTATATTCTCTTTCGGACCTAGTTCGCCCTCGTATCTTTTTCATTTTCTTTGATTCTATATCTACCCCTGCTATCCATGGAACAGCCATCCATTCAACAGCTCTCCGCTCCTAAGGGCAAGTTTTGTGAGCCTTCACCTTCTTCTGATCCAATTCTTTCATCTAGCTACGAACTGAGCTCTGGCTACATAGCCATGGTTCAGGAACATTCCTTTTTTGGATGGGATGATGAAAATCCCTACCATCACCTATTCGAATTCGAGCAAGTGTGCTCATGTCTGAAAATTTCAGGCATGACACACGAAACTCTCAATTGGAAATTGTTTCCCTTCTCTCTAATAGAGTCAGCGAAGCAATGGTGCGCGTGCGTCGTAAGAAGCATGAATGGAGATTGGAATGATCTTCGAGACCATTTCTATCTCATGTTCTTTCCACTCTCCCACATCTACGCCTTGCGAGCCAAAATTTTGACTTTCCGCTAGAGTGAGCAGGAGTCTGTTTTTGCAGCTTGGGCCAAATTATCTTCATTAGCTCAATCTGGTCCTGACTTGTCTTTACCTGATCACTTGTTGCTTCAACATCTCTACATAGGTCTTAGCGAAGAGAATGCATAGTACCTCAGCATCACTACCGAAGGATCGTTCACATGCAAGACTCTATCTAAAGGAAGGGAAATCCTTGACAAAATCATGGAAAATACCTCCTTTGTCTGCCAGTGTGAGCCTCCTCGATGTGGCAGAACCGCTTGAATTATTCCAGCTCAAGTATGCAGATCATTGCGATACAGGTGATATGACCTCAACGCACTTCAAACGGAATGACTCAATGGTCTGTTGGGTAACGTCCCGATGAAACCACCGGATTCCGGATCGTTCAAGCGTACCTTGCACGAAGGTGAGTCCAAAGATACAATCACCATTACATTTTTACAACATAGTCATAGTAGTTATTACAAACCGGTTTCTAGTAGAGTACTGCAAACCTAACTGAAACAAATTTATACAGACATTGTTTGAAAACCTCAAGTCTTAACGAACATTTTTCAGTTTGGGTTCATGCCTGGGAGGTCGACCATGGAGGTGATTTTCTCAGTACGACAGTTGATGGGGAGATATAGAGAGGAGAAGAAGGACTTACACATGGTCTTTATTGACCTAGAGAAGGCGTATGACAAAGTACCGAGAGACGTCATATGGTGGGCCTTGGAAAAACACAAAGTCCCAACTATGTATATTACCCTCATCAAGGATATGTACAAGGATGCGATGACTTGTGTTCGAACATGTGATGGCGATACCAGTGACTTTCCAATTAAAATAGAACTACATCAGGGGTCAGCATTGAGCCCTTACCTATTTGATTTGGTGATGGATGAGGTCACAAGAGACATACAGGGTGATATCCCTTGGTGTATGCTCTTTGCTGATGATGTGGTGCTAGTTGACGAGAGTAGGGCAGGGGTTAATATGAAGTTAGAGCTGTGGAGACACACGTTAGAGTCGAGGGGGTTCAGACTGAGTAGGACCAAGACCGAGTATATGATGTGCGACTTTAGCCCGACTAGGCATGAGGATGGGGACGTTAGCCTCGAAGGTCAAGTGGTGGCCAAGAAGGATACTTTTTGGTATCTAGGATCAATGCTTCAGAAAGATGGAGACATTGATGAAGATGTTAGGCATAGAATTTCAGTCGGTTGGTTGAAGTGGCGGCAGGCTTCTGGCGTCCTCTGTGACAAGAAGGTGCCACAGAGCCTAAAAGGTAAGTTCTATAGGACGGCGATTCGCCCGGCAATGCTATACGGTGCTGAATGTTGGCCTACAAAAAGGCGACATGTCCAGCAACTGAGTGTAGCAGAGATGCGTATGCTGCGTTGGTTCTGCGGGCATACAAGAAAGGATAGAGTCCGGAAAGAAGAGTTTCGAGATAGGGTCAGGGTGGCATCTATCAAGGATAAGTTGATTCAATATCGGTTGAGATGGTTTGGACATGTACAACGGAGGCCTCCCGAGGCGCCAATGTGTAGTGGAGTTTTAAAGCGGGGCGATAATGTAAAGAGAGGTAGAGGTAGACCTAGACTAACTTGGGATGAGACGGTCAAGAAAGACCTTAAGGAGTGGAATATCGCTAAGGAATTAGCTATGGATAGGAGCGCTTGGAGATTAGCAATTAGCATACCTGAACCGTGACCTTTGTTACTTTTTGTTTAACCCCTAACTCTTCCTTTGTCTTGTGCCCTTTTTGTGTTTCTTATTCTTGTTTTCTGTGGGTTTCATCTCTAGCCTACTCCAACTTGCTTGGGACAAAAGGCTAAGTTGTTGTTGTTGTTGTTGTTGTGGCAGCGGAAAAGATACAACAACGCGACTACTCGTCGCAAAGAAGGCACCATACTTAGCCCAAAGCATGGCGTCATTCCGAAGGGTCATTGCCGGCCGGGGACGGATCCCATTCCATGGACCAGCCAGGCGGTAAAGTGCAGGGCCAAGGAGAACTAGCAACTGAGTCCTTGAATGACATACGTGAAAACCACATTACTAGCAAGGCTGAGTATACTAAGACTCAGCAAGGCTTACCCGTCAATTGGTTATACTTAGCCCATAACTAGACCATGAGAGGTTGAAAGGCTCTAGGTTTCTTTTGCTGAAAAACAACAAAGAGTATGTCCTTATTTCCATATTTTAGCATTCAGATTCTAGTTCAATTAGCCATTCTAAGTGAGCATCTATACTAGATAAGCAAGTTAGGTATTAAATCATACATCAACATTATTCCACCAACTGTTGCTCTTGTTACTCTACGTGGTAGAAGTATCAAGCAGTCTCAATCATCGTGAGAAACGGATGATTCCTGAATCAAATTTTGTAACCTTGCAAGGGATCCTAACTCACACGCTTGAAAACTTTCCTTTCCGGGCAACCATTCCCCTCATATTCTGGGTCGTGGATCAGCGCCACCACAAGCGACTGCAGGACCATACGCACATCCAATGTGCAAGACGTACGTCTACAGCGCGACTGTATGACCGTACTCCCGTCTGCTATGCAGAACGTACTCCCACACATCGGTGCGTGTGTACATAAACCAAAATTCGAGTGGTGGGGGATTTGTCCACTTGCCGGGCCAATCAGGTACTAGGCTTACCGCGTACCATATTTATGGTATGTGGCAAATACTTTGAAACATTTGACCACCACTACCACACACTGCGGCCTTATCAAATTGATCAACATAGATGGGGTACTATCCCATGTCATGGTACTACACATAACCCCGTCCGTGATCCTTATAATGATTGCAAAATAGTAAACAATCAACTCCTATATCGCGCGAGTGATAGGAAATCACTCGACTTCTGCCGGACCTATTAGCAGAGCATCTACTCGATAAGAACTCAGAAATATTACATAGGTTCCTAGGTTTCATGCAACTAGGGCTTCGTAACAATTCCTAGAACTTAATGCACAAGATAGATAGATAACAATATAATTGCATAATTTAAAATACTGAGTTACGCACCGGGGCTTGCCTTCACTGGTGAGGCTAGGGTCAGTGATGTCAATATCTTCTGAACCTGGGTTCAGGGCTTCAGAAAGACCCTTGGCAACGTTTACTTGAGCTTTAGAAATACCCTCGTCTGGTTCCGGGATTAGCTCGTAGGTACCATCGGCGAGTGTCGTTAAATCTACATGATATGCAATGATTTGAAACAAATGGTTATTATTTTGTTTTCATGATAAAGTTGCAATCCAACAAGAATATATTCAATACATCACTTCAAGACTTAAATAATTTGTACAAACAACAAAAAGATTTGAAACTAAATTTAAGTAGAGTTTCTGGTGTAAAAACTTTGTTCAAAATGTCTATTTGGTGAAAGTTACAGAGCTGATCTGATCTACTTAACAGCATGTTTTTTAGATAGCTTATCTAGCCGATCGGAAAAGTCTGATCTGTGCATACTACATCGACTGTGTTTAGCCGATTGATGTGTCCTATGTCGGCTGTGCCTTAGCCGATACCTGCCTGAGGTGTTAACCTGGGTAACTACTTGTGCACGCATCGGCTTGATTTCTCTTTAGCAAAAGTAGCCGATAGAGGTGTAGCCGATCGACGTGTAGTCGATGAGCGTGTGACTGATGGGTGTGTAGCTGACAGCGTGTATTTTGCAAATAAGATCCTAGAAAGAAACATAGACTTGCATTTGGGTCCCTAATCAACTTGAACAGAAGAAGTTGAGTGGCAGCGATTAAAATCCGGCGAGGAGGCGCACTGGCAGCGAGGGAAAGGTGGGGAAAAAGGTTCAGGAGCTCACGGTGGACTTGGGGGTGGTTAGAATCGTAGAAGGGAAGCTCGGAGGCAGCGGTTCGACTAGATATAGAGCCGGTGCGGCGAGGTTCCGAGGGCGGCGATGGTGTTTTGGCGACTGGAGTGCAGGAAGGTGAAGAAAATTGGTCAAGGAGCTTCGGCGTGGAGATGTGGTGCTGATGGTGCTCTTGGCGAAGGAGGAGAAGGGGTGGAACTTCGGTTCGACTAGAATTAGAACGGCGATGGAGAGTGAGATCGTCGTCGCGATGTTCTGGGCTGCGCGTGCGCGGGAGGAGGAAGAAGAGTGAATCAGGAAGGGGCAATGAGATGGGGCGGTGCTGGTGGAGCACAAAATTGGAGAGGAGGAGCGGCGGAGACGGCTGACGGCGGTGGACAGAGGAGCTCTGGCGAAGTAGTCGAGCGGGGAAAAGAACAGGAATGCGGTGTGCGCGAGGGGATAGAAGAAAGGAGGAGTTTACTGGGCGCATACCCAAGCTAAAAAGAGGCATGCGGGTGGGCGGCAAGCAGGTGCTAGCGGTCGACGGCGCGCGTGGCGGCAAAGGCGAGCAGCGGTGCGACGCGTCTGCGTAAGGAGGAGCCAGCGGGGTCGGTTAAGCGACGGGCGGGCGAGCTGGGGCCAGGTGGTGCAGGAAGAGCGGCGAAGGGGCAGCTGGCGGCCGGGGAAAACACTAGCGATGGGCGGTGGGTGGCGCTGCAGAGAAACAGAGAAGGGGAAGCAGGAGGAAGAAGATGAGGACCTGTTCATAAATTTTGCAAAAGTTCAAGGAGTTCACTATAAAGTAAAATTTTCTTCCAAACTATAGCTCTAAGAAATATACGCCCAAAATCAAAAGTGTAGAGCTTAAAAAGATCTACCACTTTGCTTTAGGGTCCAACTTCAAAAGAGTTAGGGTTTTGAAATTATTTTTAAAAGCCAACAAATCATTCAATTTCAAATAAATCCAAAATAAATTTTGCCCCTTTCAATGAAGCCTTGGAGTATTTACACTTCTTACAGTGGTTAAAGAGTGAAAACTTATGTTTGCAAATTAACCCTTCATATTTTTGAAATTACCTCCCATTTATACACAATTTACAAAAAGAACCCTAATTTTTCCCAATATTACAAAAATACCCTTTAACGTGTTTTTAAGTTTTTTCAAAGGCATTCATCAAAACAAACACAAAATTCACACTAACAAGCTCAACTTCATACTAAAAATTAGCATGACTGGCTCCTAAGTACCTGAAATGTCACACTCGAGTGGAACCCGAAGTACGCCATGAGGAAACTTTAGCAGTCGAATCCAAATCCATAGACATCCAATCCTTAGATTCGACTCCTAAATCCTCCCCTGAAATAGAACCTAAAACACCGAAGGAAAAAGAGATTCAATGTTCGGAGTTTCTCTTTAGTTTCGAGGAAGTTATGTTTGAAGATTATGGAAACACCTCGAACTGCTTCTGCATAAAGACACCACCGGTTCCGGTCACTCCTTTCGTTCTTCTCAAGTAGTCGACCATTATCAAGGGCAATCGACGGTCAAGGGAGGTGAAACTATCCCCTGAAGCAATTCGGATCAGTTTCCCATCCTTGACTATTCAATGCCAAATATAAGGAACCGTGGTGATTGCTTTGTACAATCCCACAGTCGGTGCTAACATAATGTCCAATTTTGTTGCGTTGACCTTCCTAGGCAACAAGACCCTAGCACCGACTAGCAAAATCTTCAAGAGTTCCTTTGGATCTATCGTAGAAGGCTATGGGATTCTACAGAATGTGTCTGTACGACACAAGGATGTCGAGGCTGTCGGTGTTTTACCGGCTGCCCATCGAAGGGTATACCCAAGGTGGTAAGTTTAGGTGAGGAGATGCTGAGATCAAGAACTCGAAGGTGCAAGGAACACAAGACTTAGACAAGTTCGGACCGCGAGGTGCGTAATACCCTACGCCCTGTATGGTGGTTTGTATTGCCTTGGGTGTTGATGTTGTGTTTTGAATGGGTCCCTGCCCCCCTTATATATCCGTGAGGTCAGGGTTACATGAATCCTAGCCAATACTAGCCAAGGAATCGTACCCGGGTATAACTCGAGTAGTTTCCTTCTGTACCGACTAGCTTTATCTCCTACTCAAATGAGTAGAAAATAACATAAATAAGAGATAAGACAGGCTTTATCTCTTAATCCTGTTTAAACTACGTTATGTACATAGCCCCGTAGCCCCGGGTCTGACAAGCCCCCGAGCTCTTCGTAGCTGAGTACTGCAGGCTTCTCGAGTACTTTCGAAGTAGTCTTCGGCTTCTTTTGAAGTTCCATCTTGAAGTTCTTCTTCGAGTACTTTCTTGACTGCATCGAAGCTATGAGCTGCTCATGCCCCGAGTTACTTCTTTGGTATGGTGTGCGATTGAAAAATCGCACTCCATATGAAGTAGCCCCCGAGCCTTAGCTTGAATCGGAGAATCAGGCTGAGGGTCACATTAGTCTTGAATCTTCGTTACTTGTTTTTCAAATAAATTCGAAAAAAATAAGTAGTCGATGCCGCGTATCCCGCAGCCCCCGAGCCTTGAATCCAAATCTCTCAGGTTTGGAAATAAGGATTCAAAAGTCATGGCATGCAGTAAAAAAATATCCCCATGATAAATAACTGGTGTGATGGTACAAATGATGGAAGTTAGATCTGGAATTCGAAAAACCCCTTTTTTCGGGACAATTAACTTGTTTCCGAGGGAGTGGACTCACAGTAAGTGCTCCAACAACGATCTCAAAAAACTTGTTTCCGAGGGATTGCTCCAAGACAAGAGTCTTGTCAACTGGCGCCCCTCTTTTCGCGAACCTTTCCCCATGGAAAATGTAGACAAAATCGTCACATTTTACCATTTTGCCGAACGGGGTCTAGCCCTCCCCTCTTGTTCTTTTTTCCATTTCCTTCTTTATTTCTACGGGCTTGAGTTGCATCACCTCAACCCAAATTCCATTTGCCACATAGCCATCTTCATCCATTTCTGCGAAGCTTTCCTCAGAATCGAACCCCATTGGGATCTTTTCCGCTTCCTTTTCCGGGTAAAACCACAACCCACAACCAAAAATCTATCCGTTGTAGGGGGCGCCGGCATCCAACTTAGACAACAAGCCGGTGATAGGTACCTTTCCTATAAATTCCCCTCCAAATTCCTAGATGGAAAAATCACTGGTTCTACATCGAAAACCATGCCCCCCTGTCGTGAGGCCAGAGTGGAACACCGAGCTCCCCAGAGCAGACCTGGACCAAGTCGATGAGTTGCTAGCCATCATAGCAGCTCACAAAGAAATAGGTGTGACCGGAGCGTCCGTAATGTTTTCTTTCTTCAAGCGCCGGATCCAGCCAATCCAACAACGCCACACTTTAGGCTTCGAGTACATAGGCGCTGAAGATCCCTCTCGGATGTGCGTAGAAGAATTGACCGACGACGCGGCACTCATCCGGGTCAGGCGAGTGCTGCTGGACATGGATACAGTTCCCTACGTCCCGTAGCTATTTTCTACACAAAATCCTCCGACGCCGGTAAGTATTCGACTACTTTTTGTTGAAAACAAGTTCTGCTGTTCTGCCACTGCTAACTGCAAATCTTCTGCAGGGACACACAGAGTTGTATTGGAGCTATCCACCGCAACCCGACATCCCTCAACCAGACCACCTTCTCCCCAGCGCCACAGCCGAAGCAAAGAGGGCTCCAGCAGCCGAGGCTCTGCCCGGCAGCAAATCCACTGAAGGCGGGAGCCCCCTGGCAGAAAGGGAAGCCAAAGGAGAGGCAAGAAGGAGCAAATCCCCCGGACCATCCGTGGAGTTGACCGAAACTCTACCTTTGGTCCCGCAAGGTCGTCGGGTAGTGCACAAGCGGAAAGCGCATGTAGTCGAATCCTCCAGGTATAAAATTGCTGCCTTGTTGAAATGTCAAATATCGATATTGTTGCATGCTAACACTGTCCTTTTGCAGTCCATCTGCTTCTCCTCCCAACCCCAAACGCCAAGAGGTGGAAACAGACCCACCGACTACTTCGACAGAAACAGTTACCATCACCGTGGCGGGCACCGCACCACCAGCTGGTGTGACCCCACCACCAGCAATGAGTACCGTGGTTGAGACACCACGGGCTCTGAGAGTAAAGAAAGCTGTGATAAAGAAGCCTTCGCTGTAAGTATACATCTTTTCTTGCATAATGAACATCCTGTTCTGCTCGACTTGTGTAATAATATAACTGTTTCTGCTTCATTGGGCCTGCAAGCGACATGAGGCACAAGCCGAAGCTGGCCGCAGCTACCCCAGCCCCCAAGCCACCAGCCCCAGAGGAGCCCGCGCCCAAGGAACTAGCCCAAGAGGTGGACACAACACTGCCCGGCCTATCACCCCCCGAGCCCCGGCAAACCGAAGCTAGAGCTGGTGGTGAGGAATAAGTCAAGGCCCCTGATGCCACTCCTGCAGATGGCATAGGTAAGTGTCTGACCACCCACGACTAGCTGCTTAGACCACAGACATTATGTACTGAATGCATCTTGACTTGCAGGTGCCCAACAACCATCAGCTGAAGAAGCCGCAGGGACCTCGAGGAGCCCTGGAGATCTGCTCGTGACTGGACGCGGATACCAGAACGCCATCACCACAGATCTGGTGGATGACCCGATTCTGACTGACGACAACATAAGATACTTCAAGAAAATCTCCAAAGAGTTGTACAATTTTACCGTGGTAAGACATGATTACTCTTCTGCCCGTATACGTTGTCGAATTGCTTGTCTTAATCTTCCCCCTTATGCAGGATGTAATCAAGCACTCACAAAAGAAGACCGAGAAACTGAAAGCAGTCGTGAGTGGCCACCAGGAGCTCGCTGCCAAGGACAAACACAAATCCGAAGAGTTGACGAAGAACATTTATCTCCAGAGAGAACTTGACAAGCTGAAGCAGGAGCGAACTCGAGAGACGTGGCTCCTCAAAAATGATCTCCGCAACCTCGAGAAGTCCAACTCCAAGCTCTAGGAGCAGCTCAAAGAACAAAAGAAGGCGCACCAAGGCAAGCCCTCTATTCCTCGAGTACTTTCACTTAACAACTTATCTTGGATTCTGAAAATATCTTCACCGCAGAGCTTAGGAAAATCTTAACATATAAAGAAGAGCTGCATACTGACGTAAAGAATATGCTGTATTGCCATACAGATGATGTCGAGAAGCTGCAGAAGGTAATCGCCGACACTGAACAACAGTTTGCCGATTGCCTTCAGCAGATCAAGATGCTAGGCGAGGAGAAGGAGCTACGGCAAAAGGAGCTGGAGGACCTTAGGGGAGCTGCCAAGAAGCTTGTGGACATGGTGGACCCACAAGAAGATGGCGAAGCAGGCGAGTGTCCCTTGCTGGAGCGACTTCTCGGAGCGCCGCAGAAGGTCGTCAATTTCCTCACTGAAGCCCCGGTCGCATGTGTCAGCCACGCTCTTTCTTTCGTAAAATCCTTTTGGCCGGAATCTCGACTAGAAGTGTTTGCACAGGGTGTGGCTGCGGAGTGCTCCGAAGAACAATTCAATGAGTACCTCCAAGAAGCCCAACCTGTAGCAGAACAGATAGTAAAGAGTGTATTGCAGGATTAAGATGTAAAAACAAGTACTTGTTTCCTTGTATGTATTTTTCTTTGATGTCTCTACTTGTATGTGCTTTGACTGAATTGTCATCCAAGTTCAAAGGTTAAGTAGTAGACACTACCCCGGGTGCAGCGACCCTGGAAGTAGTCGAAGTAGCTCCGAGTAGGAACCCATCCAACAAGTTAGGTATAACCCGAACGAGCAGGTCTAACCAGTTAGGAAAGAACGCGAGCATCCTCACGTGACTGTCGTGCTTATGGCAAGAAATCGAAACTACCCCGAGTGCAATGACTCTAGGCATAGTCAAAATAGCTCCTCGTGTGAGCCCGTCCAACAAGTTAGGTATAAACCAATCGAACGGATCGATCTTGTTGGGAAAAAAATGCGATCATCATCGCAAACGACCATCAACGGTCACGGCAAAAGTCGATTCTTATAAAGCAAGAATGTGGCCATAGCCTCTGTCAAAACTTATAACAAGAAGTCGATAAAACATAAACATGGCCGTAGCCTCCGTCAAAACTCATGACAAGGAGTCAATTTATATAAAACATGAATGTGGCCGTAGCCTCCGTCTGTTAACAGAAAAATTTACATTCCGAATTTTGTGACACGTAGCCTCCAAATTGATTCGGAAGAAAAAGGCCGCCTAGGCATCCAGAGAACAGCTATCCTCGCACGCTTCCTCATGGGTAGAACTTGCGTAGGTTCTGAATGTTCCAAGAATTCAGGACATCTTGGCCCTCGGGGTATTGTAGTCAATACGACCCCGGTCTTGTAACCTGCTTGACGAAGAACGAACCTTCCCACCTTGAGTTGAGCTTATGTAAGCCGGATTCGTCTTGGATGCAGCGTAGGACCAAATCGCCTATATTGGATGACTGTTCCCTCACGTTGCGATTGTGATATCGCCGGATCCCCTGCAGGTATCGTGCTGACTGAACAAGAGCAGTGCAGCGAGCCTCTTCAATAGAATCGAGCTCTAACTGCCTTGCTTCGTCCGCCTCTCCTTCATTGTACATTTCAACCCTTGGGGATTTCCACATGATGTCAGCCGGTAAAATAGCTTCGGAGCCGTAGACAAGAAAGAACGGTGTTTGTCCTGTGGCTGTGGACGGCTATGTCCTAAGCCCCAGACGACATGTGGCAACTCATGTATCCACTTTCCTCCTTTCTTGCTGTTTTCATCATAGAGTCTTTTCTTGAGGCCATCAATTATCATGTTGTTCGCCCTCTCGACTTGACTGTTGGCCTTGGGTGTGCAACAGAGACATATTTGACCTTGATGCACGCATTTTCACAGAACTCCCAAAACTGGTTGGCCGTGAAATTTGAACCCAGGTCTGTGATGATGGTATTCGGGAAACCGAAGCGATGCAAGATATCAGAGATGAAATCAACAACTCGATCTGGTGTGAGCTTGGCTATCGGCTTGTACTCGATCCACTTGGTAAACTTGTCGATAGCCACCAATACATGTGTGAAACCGCCTGGCGCCTTTGTGAAGGGCCCAATCATATCAAGGCTCCAGCAAGCGAACGGCCAGGATGGCGGTATGGTGATGAGGCTAAGAGCTGGGACGTGAGATTGCTTGCCAAAGAATTGGCAATTTTGGCATCTCCGCACGAGGTCCTCAGCATCGGACACTACGGTGGGCCACCAGAAACCAGCTCTGTATGCTTTCCCCACCAGCGTTCTTGAAGCTGCATGGTTGCTGCAAACGCCCTCATGTATCTCCCGTAGTATGTCATAGCCGTCTTCTTTCATGACGCACTTCATGAGCACCCCTGATTGTGCGCCACGCCGGTAGAGCTTACAGTCGACTAGGACGAAACCTTTGCTTCTGCGCATGACACAAGCTGCCTCTGCGCTTCTGGCGTCCATACCCGCGGGCAGTCCTTGATCCCGGATGAAGTTGATATAAGCCTCTCTCCAGTCCTGTCCAAGCGTCATAACCTCCCGATCAGGCTGATGAAGGCCAGAATCAGTGGTTACCTGAGGTGAGGACTTGATGGATGGCTGTTTCAGCTCCTGGAAGAAAACTCCTGTGCGCGGGTGGATCCTAGCTTGGATAGTATATCTGCGCCAACATTATGCTCCCGTACCACATGATGAACCTCTAGGCCGAAAAATTTATTTTCCAGCTTGCGTACCTCTTGTACATAAGCGTCCATCATCTCCTTGTTGCAGTCCCACTCTTTGTTGACTTGCTGAACGAGAAGAAGTGAATCGCCATATACAAGTAGTCGTTTGATGCCTAGTGATATCGCCAAACATAGCCCATGAAGCAGTGCTTCATACTCGGCTTCATTATTGGATACCTCCCAAAGGATCTGGAGGACATACTTCAGTTGTTCACCTCTTGGAGAAATAAATAGGACTCCAGCACCGCCGCCATCGAGCTTAAGAGACCCATCGAAGTACATGGTCCAGTGCTCTGGCTTGTCGACTGGAGTTGGAATTTGATTCTCTCTCCACTCAGCCATGAAATCGACTAGAGCTTGAGACTTGATTGCAGTGCGTGGCTTGAAGTCGATAGACAAATCCTCCAGTTCCACTGCCCAATTTGATATGCGCCCCGTGGCATCTTGATTATGGAGAATATCCGCCAACGGAAAGTCCGTAATCACAGTGATCTTGTATTCATCGAAGTAATGGCGCAACTTTCTCGATGTAATCAGAATTGCATATAAGAGTTTCTAAACTGCCGGGTATCGTACCTTAGATTCAAATAGTACCTCGCTGACAAAGTACACGGGCCTCTGCACTCCAAACGCATGGCCTTCCTCACTATGCTCGACTACAATGGCACTGCTGACAACATGAGTTGTCGCCGTAATGTAGAGTAGTAGATCTTCTCCCGGCAATGGTGCTGTAAGGACCGGAGGAGATTGAGGGTGATGTTTCAGATCTTGTAAGGCTCGTTTAGCCTCCTCCGTCCACTGGAACTTTTCTTGGCGTTTCAGGAGCTTGAAGAAGGGTAGTCCTCTCTCCTCGAGCCGGTAGATGAACCTGTTCAGGGCTGCCATACAGCCTGTTAGCTTCTGCACATCTTTGATTATGGCTGGAGCCCCCATATCAGTGATGGCTAAAATCTTCACAGGGTTGGCTTCAATGCCCCGGTTGCTGATGATGAACCCGAGTAATTTCCCTGATGGTACTCCGAAAATGCATTTAGTTGGGTTGAGCTTCCACCGAAACCTGCGTAGGCTGCTGAACGTCTTTTCCAAGTCTGCAATCAGGTCGTCGGGTTTCCTGGTCTTGATGACCACATCATCCATGTAGGCTTCAATGTTCCGATGCAGTTGATTAGCAAAGCACATCTGAATCACGCGCTGATAAGTTGCTCCTGCATTTTTCAACCCGAAAGACATAGTTTTGTAAGCGTACGTCCCAAACGGAGTGATGAACGCGGTTTTGATTTGATCCTCCTCCTTGAGCGCAATCTGGTGATATCCTGAATAACAATCAAGGAAGCAGAGTAGTACACAACCCGCCATAGAGTCGACGACTTGATTAATGTGTGGTAGCCCGAAGTGATCCTTTGGGCAATGTTTGTTGAGATCGGTGTAATCAACACACATTCTCCATTCATTATTCTTTTTCTTTACAAGGATGGGATTAGCTACCCACTCTGGATGAATCACTTCTTTAATGAAGCCAGCTACGAGGAGTTTAGCTATTTCCCGTTTAATTGCTTCACGCTTGTCGTGAGCAAATCTTCGAAGGCGTTGCTTTTTGGGCACAGCCTGTGGGTGTACATTCAGACTATGCTCGATCAGGTCCCTGGGCACCCCTGGCATATCCGCTGGTTTCCACGCGAATATGTCTCGGTTGGCCCGGAGGAAACTGACGAGCGCAAGTTCCTATTTCTCATCTCAACCCGCGCCGATGACGGCGGTCTTGGAGGAGTCACCCTCCTGGAGCTGGATCGACTTGAGGGCCACGTCACCAGTCGATTGGATGCTCGACTTGCTGGCCTTTCTCGAAGGGATCTCTAGCCTGGCTTGGGAGAGCTGCTGCGCGGCCGCGAGTACTTTCCCTGAAGCATCTGGCACGCGCGTAGTTGAAGCATACTGGATCACCTCCTGGTTGCAATCATATGACTTCTTCAAGTCGCCTCGGAGAGTGAGGACTCCACTTTGTCTTGGCATTTTGAGAAGTAGATAAACATAATGCGGCACTGCCATAAATTTGGTGAGTGCCGGTCGGCCCAATATGGCATGATAAGAAGATTCGAAGTTAGCAACTTCGAATTTAATGAACTTGGTGCGGTAGTTCTCCCTTATGCCGAAGGTGACTGGAAGAACCACCATGCCAAGTGGGTGCGCCGCATTACCTGGGACAATGCTGTAGAAAGGAGACTTGCTTGGAACCAGCATGTCTATGAAGTCCAGACCCATCTTTCTCAAAGTGCTGGCGAAGATGAGGTTGAGACCACTCCCACCATCGATGAGCACCTTGGCGAGTCTGACTTCTGCCACCACCGGATCCAAAACCAGGGGGAACTTACCGGGCTCCGAAAAGCTTTTCCACTGATCATCGTGGGAGAATGAGATGGGCACCTCTAACCAGTGGAGTGGTTGCGGTGCCGCCGGCTCGATGGACATGATCTCCCGGAGAAGCAGTTTTTGTTCCCGCCTGGAACCGAAGACTCCATCTCCCCCGAAGATGACGTTTACGGTCTTTGAAGCATCCTGAAACTTCATGTTGTGCCCTTGGTCCCCTTGGTCGTCGTCTTTGGGTTCTTTGTCCACTGGCTTCTTGTTCTTCTTGCTGCCACCGGGATTGCTAAATGTCCTCCGGAGGTGGTAGCAATCGATTGACGCGTGATTGGCACCTGGATGCCATGGGCATTTCTTCTGCAGGAGCTTCTCGAACTCTTCCTGCGTTGTTAACTTCTTGCCTCGCGAGGGATGATCCACAGCCGTGATGAGATCATCTAGCTCTTGTTGCTGCGATTGTCATTTGGACACCTCAGCTTGCTATCATGGCACCTTGGGAACCGCTTGTCGGGTTTTATCCGGCTGCCCACCGAGGGGTATACCCAAGGTGGTAGATTTTGCGTAATGCCCTACGTCCTGTATGATGGTTTGTATTGCCTTGATGTTGATCTGGTGATCTTGGTTTTGAGGGGGTCCCTGCCCGCCCTTATATATCCGGGGGACAGGGTTACATGAATCCTAGCCTGATACTAGCTTAGGAATCATACTCCAGTACAACTCGAGTAGTTTCCTTCTGTATCGACTAGTTCTACTCCGCATGCAGGTAGAATACAACATAAATAAGGTACTGGACACGTCCTATCCCCTAGTCCAATACGGACTCCTTGATGTACACAGCCCCGTGGCCCCGGGTCTGACAAGCCCCCGAGCTCTTCGTAGCTGAGTACCACAGGCTTTTCGAGTACTTCTGAAGCAGTCTTCGACTTCTTTCGAAGCTCCATCTTGAAATTTCTCTTTGAGTACTCTTCTGACTGTATTGAAGCTATGAGGCGCTCATACCCCGAATTCTTTCTTTTGTATGGGGTGCGATGAATAATCGCACTCCATATGGAGTAGCCCCCGAGCCTTAGGTTGAATCAAAGAATCAAGCTGAGGGTCAAACTAGTCTTGAGTCTTTTCTTCTTATCCTTCGAGTACTTTCGAAAAATAAGTAGTCGATGCCACGTGTCTCACAGCCCCCGAGTCTTGAATCCAAATCTCTCAAATTTTAGAAAAAAGGATACCAAGAGTCGTGGCAAAAATGTTTCCTATTGAGAAAATATATTCCAAGATGATGTAATTGGCAGAAATTCAAAAAACCTCTTTTTTCGGGACAATTAACCCTGAAAAAATGGTTCATCAAATAACTGCCAAAAAATCCACCAAAAACTGTTCGTATTCCAAATATTCCCCTTGTGCGACGCTTCACCTTTTGCACAGTAAACCACTGCCTGACCGCTGGTTATTTAACCTCGCAGTCAGTTAGGGTTCTTTCCGTGCCTTCAGATCTTACACCGCCGCCGGAGAAACAACAAAACCCCAATTAGATCTCACCTGCCGTCACCCCTCAACCGCCCTGCGTAGTCGAAATCCTTCGATCCTGCGACCGTATCCCCCAAGCGTTGTGCGAACAACTCGTGGCTTAACAGATCCGAAATGGCGCCGAAGAAAACTAACCAGAAGGACTTGAAAGAAGCGCAAGCGGCAACTGGCGAGTGGTCAATTAGTAAGTGTTCTCGCCACAATCTCGCAAATTTGGTGTTGGGAGGCCTGCTTCAGGAAAGGGATCTCGTCAATTGGCGCCTTTCCCTTCGCGACCCTTTCCCCATGGAAAATGTCGACGAGATCGTCACTTTTTGCTCTTTCTCTGAACGGGGATTGGCCCTCCCCACTTGTTCTTTCTTCCGTGGCCTTCTTTATTATTACGGGATTGAGCTTCAACACCTCAACCCAAACTCAATCTGCCACATCTCTATTTTCATCCACCTGTGTGAAGCCTTCCTCAAAATTGAGCCCCACTAGGCCCTTTTCCGCTATCTTTTCCGCATGAAGCCCCAGCCCGCCTCAAAAAATCCATCTGTGATAGGGGGCGCTGGCATCCAGCTTAGGCAACATGCCAGTGAGAAATACATATCTTACAAATTCCCTTCCAATGTCCTCGGGTGGAAACAGCAATGGTTCTACATTGTGAACCACGCCCCCAACTCCCTACGCGTTCAGGCAGATCTCCTGTTCAGCGCCCCGAATGGACCCTGGAGCCTGCTGAGGCAGATATGGACCAGGTGAAGGAGCTGCTAGAGTTGATAACCGCGCACAAGGAGGCTGGGGTAACCGGGGCATCCGTAATGATGTCATTCTTCAAACGCCGAATCCAACCCATCCAATAGCGCCACACATTAGGATTCGAGTACATGGGTACTGAAGACCCATCTCGTATGTGCACAGAGGAACTCGGAGATGACGCAGCGCTTGTTTGCATCAAGCGAATTCTACTGGACGTGGAAACCGTCCAATACGTTCCAGCAGGATTTTCAGCCCAGAACCGGCCACCAGCAGTAAGTAGTCGACTTCTTCTTTGATGTTGTGAAGTATAACTGACTGATAAACTTGTCACAGGATCGAACGGCGTTATACCGGAATTACCCGCCGCAACCCGATCTGCCCCGACCTTATCACTTGTTGCCCAGCGCCGCGGCCTCAGCAGAAAAAAGCGAAAACCGCTGGCAACGAGTCGACCGAGAGCAGCAGAACGAACAGGAAGAGGGCGCAAGCAAACAACTCCTCCGGATCATCCGTGGAGTTGTCCGATGACGCACCTCTGATCCCCAGGCACCGTCGGGAGATGCAGAAATGTAAAGCCGGCGCCGCATACCTCGCCGGGTAAGTACCGGTCAAACTGTGAAGTCATCGAGTTGTTCTGCTGAATATTGATAACAAGTCTATTTTGTAGTCCTTCGTCTTCTTTGTCCAGCCCCCAGCGATGGAAGGTAGTCGAAACACCCTCAACCGGGGATGATGCACCAGCAGCCGTGTCTGCGGGAGCTGATGGGGCGGACCCGTCGTCCTCTCCTGCGAACGACGTAACCATCGCCGTAGCGGGTGCCGCGCCGGGGCAGTTCGCGCCCTCGGCTAGGACAGTCCTGCTACCGGCGATGAGTGCCGTGGCCATCGCCGCGGCGAGCGCCACGCCCGGGCCACTAGCGCCCTCGGCTGGTACGCGTGCACCTCCGGCCGCAAGCGCCGTGGTGAAGAGGCCGTTGAAACTGGTATTGAGGAAACCAGCAATAATCCGATCCCAAGTGTAAGTAATGCTCTGGATCCTGTACTTAGCCATGTATGGTAATCACAGTAATGATTCTTTACTGTTGTCTTAAATAGATAAGCAGCGGCGGTGATGCTGAACGAGCCAGATCTCGAGTTGGCTCCTCCAGCCCCCGAGCCCTTGCCCGAGCAAGTCAACACACCGGAACCAGCAGAGGGGGCAGATGTGGCCTTGCCTGACTCACCGCCGCCCGAGCTCCAACACGCGGAACTCGAAGCTGGTGGTGATGAGCAAGTCGAGGCCGCCGTTACCGTGCCCACCGAGGTTGCAGGTAGATGATCCAGCTGCCTTCTGCCATAGTCGTCGCTGTGTTAAACACTTGTCCTTTGCAGAGACCACACAGCCGTCAGTCTGGGAAGGTGCAGGTACTTCTGACGAAGCAACCGTGCTGCCAACCCCTGGAGGAGAGATCGACAACACACTCCAAGTGATGCACCTCCCAAGGGATGACCTAAGCCGCGTGCGGCAAATGATCAAGGCGATCGATAAGTTTGCCCTGGTGAGTCTTGACTAAATCGCTGGTAGCTGTATGCTCGAGTTGTCTGTCTCTAACATCCAGAAACGTGCAGGATATGAGCCGGAACGCCGATGAGCAGGCCGTGAAGCTGGAAGAGTCCGCCAAGCGAATTGACGAGCTAATGCAGGAGCGGGCCGGCTTCGAGTGGACCATCACCGAGCTCCAAGGCCGACTCAAGGAGCAGCGAAAAACCCATCAAGGTACGTTGAATTCCATTCTCGAAATCGTACCCGTAGTCGATAACTCCTTGGTCTGAAACCTGCTCATCACCGCAGAACTTAAGAAACTCTTAAATTATAAAGAGGGGTTGCTTACTGATTTGAAGAACATGCTCAATCGCCGCGCAGATGAGGTCGAGAAGCTGCGGAAGGTATTTGCCGACATGGAACACCAGTTTGTTGACTCCCTGCAGCAAATCAAGACTCTGGGCGAAGAGAAGAGGCAGTGCCAGAAGGAACTCGATGATTTAAAAGCAGCAGCCCAGGAACTCGTAGAGATGGTGGACCCTCGGGCAGACGGCGCTGAAGATGAGCCACCACTGCTGGATCGACTTCGCGGGGCACCGCAAAAGATCCTCAACTTCGTCACCGAGGCCGCCACAACATACGTGGGTCATGCTTTAGGACTTGTAAAATCCTTCTGGCCAAAGGCTCGGCTAGAAGTACTCGCAGGGGGCACAGCTGCTGATTGTATTGATGAAAACTTCTGGGAGTACTTGCTCGAGGTCCGGCCAGTAGCTGAAAAAATTGTAGAAAACATGGTCCAGGATTGAACCCTTAGTGTTTATGACTTTTGTAATATAAGAAGCCACATTTGTCCTCCTGTAGCCTTATATGAAGTCTGAGAGCCCCGTCCGCTCTGTAGTGGGGACATGCTACCTCTGAGTGCAGCGACTTAGAAAGTAGTCGATATAGCTCTTCACGTGAGCTCATCGGGTAAGCTAGATAAAATCCGACCAAGGGGATCCAACGTGCCCGGAACGCGCAGTTTGTGGCGCGACGACTAGGATGCCCGTAGCAAACAGCCGAAAACTACCCTGAGTGCAACAACTTCAGGAGTAGTCGATATAGCCCATCATGTGGACATGTCAAACGAGTTAGATAGAACCCGAGCCAGATGGGCCTAACTAGTTTGAAAAAACACGATTGTCATCACGACGACCCGTATGCCTGTAGCAAGTAGTCAGTTTGTATAAAACTTGAGCGTGGCCAAAGCCTCCGCATTGTATTCAAGAAGTTACCTTTCGGGTCATATGGCACAAAAAGCTGCCATATGGACCCAGAAAAGGAAAATAGTCGTGGCGCGTACAGAATCTAGGGACAAGTCTCCTTAAGGGTAGAAACGTCGCAGGTGTTGTATATTCCATGAATTGGGTACATCTTGACCGTCGGGGTGTTGTAGTCAATAAGATCCTGGTCTTGTAACCCTCTTGACAATGAACGGTCCCTCCCATCTTGAGTTAAGCTTGTGCAAACCCGACTCATCCTGAACGCGACGAAGGACGAGGTCGCCTATGCTAAACGACCGTTCCTTAATGTTGCGATCATGATATCGCCGGATCCCCTGTAGGTAACGGGCTGACCGAATGAGAGCAGAGCAGCCAGCCTCTTCGACAGAATCCAGCTCCAACTGTCGTGCTTCGTCCGCCTTGCATTCTGTATACATCTCGACCCTTGGGGATTTCCACATGATGTCCACTGGGAGAATCGCCTCGGAGCCGTAAACCAGAAAGAACGGGGTCTGCCCTGTGGCTTTGGACGGCTGAGTCCTGAGCCCCCAGACAACGTGAGGCAACTCGTGTATCCACTTCCCGCCCTTTTTGGTATTGGCGTCATAAAGTCTTTTCTTGAGACCGTCAATGATCAAGCCGTTTGCCCGCTCGACTTGCCCATTTGCCCTTGGGTGTGCCACTGAAACGTACTTGACCTCGATGGATGAATTTTCACAGAATTCCCAGAATTGGTTAGCCGTGAAATTTGAACCCAAATCAGTGATAATAGTGTTGGGGAAGCCAAAACGATGCAAGATATCAGAGATGAAGTCGACCACCCTGTCTGAAGTAAGCTTGGTGATCGGTTTGAACTCGATCCACATGGTAAACTTGTCGATAGCCACAAGGACATGAGTAAACCCCCCTGGCGCTGTTGCAAAGGGCCCAATCATATCAAGGCTCCAGCATGCAAACGGTCAGGAAGGCGGTATGGTAATAAGGTTGTGAGCCGGGACATGTGATTGCTTGCCAAAGAACTGACAATTCTGACATCGTCGCACTAGGTCCTCAGCATCAGACACGGCAGTGGGCCACCAGAAGCCAGCTCGATATGCTTTGCCGACTAGCGTGCGTGACACTGCATGGTTACCGCATACTCCCTCATGTATCTCTCGCAAAATGTCCTAGCCCTCCACTATTGTGACGCACTTCATAAGCATGCCAGACCGTGCACCACGTCGATACAGCTTGTCTGCGACTAAGACGAACCCCTTGCTCCGTCGCATGACGCGGACGGCATCAGCGCTCTGGGGATCCATCCCTGCCGGTAATACGAGGTCTCGGATGAAGTCGATAAACGGTCCTCTCCAGTCCTCGCCAACCAGCATAACCACCTGTTCTGGCTATACAGAGCCATGCCGGTGGAGACCTGTGGTGAAGGTCTGATGGACGGTTGCTTCAACTCTTGTACGAATACCCCTGCTGGGACTTGTGCTCGGGTTGAACCCAGCTTAGACAAGGCATCAGCGGCGACATTGTGCTCCCGTAGCACATGATGAACTTCTAAGCCAGAGAATTTGTTCTCTAGTTTGCGGACCTCTTGTACATAGGCCTCCATGGTCTCTTTGCTGCAGTCCCACTCTTTGTTGACCTGCTGGACGACCAAAAGAGAATCACCATAGACAAGTAGCCGCTTGATCCCTAGTGATATCGCCAAACGAAGCCCGTGAAGCAAGGCTTCATACTCGGCTTCATTGTTGGATACCTCCCAGAGGATTTGGAGGACGTATTTGAGTTGTTCGCCTCTTGGGGATATGAACAACACGCCAGCGCCACCACCGTCAAGCTTGAGAGAACCATCGAAATACATGGTCCAATGCTCTAGCTTGTCGACTGGAATTGGAACTTGATTTTCCCTCCACTCTGCCATGAAGTCAACTAGAGCTTGGGACTTGATCGCAGTGCGTGGCTTGAAGTCGATCGACAAAGCCTCGAGTTCCACTGCCCACTTTGAAATACGACCCGTGGCGTCCTGATTGTGTAGGATATCCGCCAACGGGAAGTCTGTGATCACGGTGATCCGGTATTCGTCGAAGTAGTGGCGTAATTTCCGTGAAGTAATCAGTATGCCATAAAGGCAAAGGTTCAAGGTGGGCTACCAAGCGGTCTTCATGTCCAAGTAGATCGGACAAATCCATCCCCTTCCAATGAATGATTCATCCTTCGAAGGTGGTGGTGATCATTAGCCCACAAGTGGCCAGGTGATCCTCAGCCCCCCGACATGCGGTGGCATCGGAACCCCCGGCCTGGAGTAGAGAGTCCAAGTCCTTCTCCAACTCAGAGAAAGGAACAGTAGCGATAGATTCTGCCTCGGTTTCCCTGGTAGAGTCAAAAAACGGCAACTCGTCGAGATTATCGACAAAGTCATCGAGCCTTGCAGCGAGTGTTTTTAGCTTGATGGTGTCATCGACGATGTGCCGACGGAATCCGCCTGCGCCGTTGGCAACGCAGACCCATGAGCCAAAAACGAAAGTTGTGCCCTCAGGGAGCACGGGACTGGGGAACTTGAAAAGAGCCATCGAGTTCTCCAGCGGATCTCTGATGCGCTCCCTTACCTGGTGAGCCAGCTGTCGGGTTTTATCCGGCTGCCCACCGAGGGGTATACCCAAGGTGGTAGATTTTTGGTTGGGGTGCGCCGAGATCAGGAACTCGAAGGTGCAGACAAAACAAGATTTAGACAGGTTCAGGCCGCAATATGCGTAATGCCCTACGTCCTGTATGATGGTTTGTATTGCCTTGATGTTGATCTGGTGATCTTGGTTTTGAGGGGGTCCCTGCCCGCCCTTATATATCCGGGGGGACAGGATTACATGAATCCTAGCCTGATACTAGCTTAGGAATCGTACTCAAGTACAACTCAAGTAGTTTCCTTCTGTATCGACTAGTTCTACTCCGCATGCGGGTAGAATACAATATAAATAAGGTACAGGACACGTCCTATCCCCTAGCCCAATACGGACTGCTTGATGTACACAGCCCCGTGGCCCCGGGTCTGACACCGCTCCCGCATCTTTTCTTCTTGCTCGGACGAGTCGTGCATCATATCACGAAGCCCTGCAACAGTTTTCGGTCTGTTCCGCCCAAAGTCTCTATAGATACTTGGGTCGGTGATGCCGTTGTAGAAGCAGCCGATGATGTCTTCCTCCGAGATATTCGCAATGGTAGCACGGACTTCGAGGAAACAGCGTGTATAGGACTGTAGGAACTCGTTAAGCTCCTGTTTACATTGAGCAAGATCGTGACAAATACCTGCGCGAGTGATCGCCCCCTGGAAGTTGTTGATGAAGACCTTCTTGAGCCGCTCCCAGGAGTCGGTCGAGTTGTTGCTGAGGCTCTCCAACCAAGTGAGCGGCGCAGGGTCCAAAGCCATCGGGAAGTAGACGACCTTGGTGATGTTGGAGCCCCCTGCGACTTCAATGGCGGTGGAGTAGCAACGTAGCCATTGCTGAGGAGCTTGCTTGCCATCATACTTGGTGATGCTGATCGGTTTGAAGCCCTCAGGGTACTCGTAACTGCTAAACCGTACGGAGAAAGCTGGAAAACGGTCGCTGCAGTCAGTACCTTCTGTCTCGACTACTTCACGCGCTCTGCGCCTCGAATCGATTACGGACCGCGCATCGCGTCCTTCATTGATTCGCTGGCGCAGATCTTCTGGAGGAGGCCAATGATTGGCCTACCGCGGGTTATCCCCTGGAGGTGGCTGCTGCCTCCATCCAGGGGCCTGACTTCCGCGAGCGTTGTCATTGTTCCTACGATGAGGTCAGGGATTGCCGCCTGCCGTTCGAGTATGAGCCTGGCTTCGGCTTTCGCCCACACGCTCCTCCCTGAGGGTAGACGCTGGGTTTTGTTGATCAAGCTGAACCCAAGCCCTCTGTGCGCAGCGAAGTGCTTGACGCATGTTTGGATCATTACTGCGCTCGAGTATAGCCATAACCCTGGCGATGTTGGCCACCGGAGTCTTGAAGCCCCACTCGCTTATGGCAGCGAATTCGGCGTCAAGCTCGCGATGCATAGATCGCATGCGCTCATTGAACCCTCCTTCGGCGGGCAGCGCGGGCTCTGTTCCTTGTCCTCCGTGCCTCACGATCGACGTTGTTTTCATCACCAGCGTTGGCTGTGGCCTCATCTTCAGACACCGCATCAAAGTTGACGATGGGCAAGTCACCATCATCCTCGCCTTCTTCCGCCATCAGCACCTGGCATGAGATGAGCTCATCGGAGCTCGCACCGACTAGCTCAGTCGACTCCTCTGTCACGGTGGATAATGGCCTGCCTTCCTGAAAAGGCAAGGGCTCGAGGTGTGCCACAAGTCAATCCTCGGCCTCGAGTAGATTGGAAAGTTTCATGCCCTTCCGATGCACAAAACGCTCCTCCGGGGTAGAGGTGATCACCAGACCATCGGCACCAGAACAACTCGAAGCCCCCCGACGTGCGGTGGCTTCGGGCTTTCCGAGTTGGAGTAGAGAACCCAAGTCCTCCTCCAATGTGGAGAGGGACTCAGAGATGTCGGCCTCCTAGAGATCAATGGCCAAATTGCATAGACCGAGTCATGATCGGCTACGCGAGTCCTTAGATTGGAACGAGTCCAATCTATGGAAGGTTGTTGCAGCGCTGGAAGAAGTCACGCTGAAAGCAGACTCCTCATGGGTCCTTGTAGCGGATCCATGGATTGACAAGTCATCAAGATTATCAACAAACTTGTCGAGGTCACTATGAGAACCCGCCGTAGGAGTTTTCAGCTTCATGTCGACGAGGAATCAACGAAAACTGCCTGCACCATCTGTGATGGAAACCCACGAGCCAAAAACAAACATCGTACCCTGAGAAGGTACTAACCTGGTGAACTGGAAAGATGCCATCGAGTTCGCCAGTGGATCTTCGATGCGCCCCCCCTACCTGGCGTGCCAGCTGTCGGTGTTTTACCGGCTGCCCACCGAGGGGAATACCCAAGGTGGTAAGTTTAGGTGGGGAGACGCCGAGATCAGGAACTCGAAGGTGCAAAGAACACAAGACTAAGACAGATTCAGGCTGCGAGGTGCGTAATACCCTACGTCCTGTATGGTGGTTTGTATTGCCTTGGGTGTTGATGTTGTATTTTGAATGGGTCCCTGCCCCCTCCTTATATATCCGGGAGGTTAGGGTTACATGAATCCTAGCCAATACTAGCCAAGGAATCGTACCCGGGTATAACTCGAGTAGTTTCCTTCTGTACCAACTAGCTTTATCTCCTACTCAAACGAGTAGAAAACAACATAAATAAGAGATAAGATAGGCTTTATCTCTTAATCCTATTTAAACTACGTTATGTACACAGCCCCGTAGCCCCGGGTCTGACAGAGGCCTCCCTAGACTTCTATGTCTTCAAAGTTAATGATTTCAACCTTTTGATTGGCCATCCAATAGAAATGCTCTTCCTAGACGTGCCAAGACTAGGCAACCTCGATATCAAACTAGGGAAGGATTCTTCTGTCCCGATCTTTCAGACGACCAATCCTTTGATAGAATCCATCCCGAAGTGTGCACCAATCGAGGAAGTGATGACCGTTTATCCTTTTGATCCTCCTAAATCCATTTTGAAGAAAGATGTTGAACACTTCAAGGAGGATGATTCATGAGAAGATCCTCATTCTCTAACCGAACGACCATCATCCCCCTCAATCGAGTTTAAGCCTCTTCCCGCCGGCCCGCATGATGCTAAACCGCTTGAGAAGGAGAACCCATAGGCCATGGAAGAACTTTAGGCGTTGACTCTGGAGTCCAAGGAAAAGGATTCCACAAACGAGCATGGAAGCTTGTTTCTTGGAAAATCACAAGAACCATGCTCGTATAATTTATCTCCAGAGTCAGTCATGCGTTGTGCCACGAGCACGTACGATGACTACAACCACCTTACGCTCCTTGTTTGCAAAATGATCAGGTGGTTGGTTGTAGATGCCTTCATCTACCACAAATCTTGCAAATTTCATGGGTGCACTGTGGCACTAACCTTGTAGCTAAAGCTTCAACAGTACATCAACAATTGGTGGTGAGAGGGGAACACATCACCAATAGGTGCAAGAGGACGTTCCCATGATAGAGCTTGTGACCATAAAAAAAGTATTGCCAGGAGATAGCCCGGATCATCATTTCCCTTTTTGAATAAAAGCAAGATCATTTCTCTAGGATAAAACCCTCCTTCGGGTATTTTTGGCACTAACCATTTCAGGTGGAGATTAAAAAGAATGAAGTATAGGTGACGCCTAAGAACATGAGAGCTACACCGACTACAGCACCATGGTAATTCTTGGTGAGGGAATGATTATGAAGGGAAGTTTGAACTTCATACACTTGAGTTGTGTTGCTCAGCAATGCAAACTTCAAGTGTGGAGGAGGTATGTAAGGATCCCAAGTAAGTTTCTTTCATGCCAAATCTTATCTGGGTTTGGAGATGGTGTTAGTTCTTGTATCTTACCCAATAAAAAAAAGAAAGAGAAAAACAAAAGAGGGGAGTTACCACGGCAGCAATTCAGGATTCTCCATCAATAAAATGCCATGGTAAGTACACTCAGGTATGTCTTGCTTTTGACTTTTAACAAAGTCCTTCCGGGAGGTAGCCCGAGGTTCACCACTCTGACACTCATGTTTATCTCCATCTGAATATAGCTTGAACATGTTTTCACGATTCCTTTATCTATTCTTGTATGCTCTAGTTTGAATGTGTGGTGCACAATACATTCAAAGGATTTTAAATTAAGCATGGTGTTTAGGTTAAAATGTCTTCCTCAGTCAAACAAGACATGGTGTCAAGTTTGATTGATGAACCTTAGAGTCAATGCTTTTATAGATCTTGGTTGTATATGTGGACTAACCCCTTTAGGAAAATCTTTAAATCCAAACGGGTAAGTCATTGAGCTTAATTCAAATGGGAAGGTAAGCCAAGACAGCGGATTCATATTGCGCAACATAAAAAGGAGATGCATATCACCCTTTAAGGGTCCACCATAAGTATATCCTTTATTGCTAATGTTGATGAAATTTTAATTCAGCCTTGTTTGAGTAAGTCTCATAGTGAAAATAAAAAAAGAAAACCAAAAAATATATTTGAGTTCCAATAAAATTTAGGGCTCCCTGGTTCAGCCATTATTTTTTTTCCACTTTGTTGTGAATAAAGCACAAGGTACAAGAACAAGTGTGGGGGAGATCTCTTGGAGTTTTGACGGACATATGCTCGAGATCAACCATAGCACACGCAAAACACCAAACGAACCAGTAAGCAAAAAGCCAAGAGGATAGTGTGCTTTGAGCAGGAAGGGTCATGTCAATGTGGTGCTAGCTTATCCTTTGGAGTTGTGCAGAGAATTCGAGCGACTCAACCTTGGGATAGTGTGCCATACGGAAGGAATAACTCTAGAAGTTTTGTCAACACTGGAACATGATATTAGGAAGGGACAGTGTGACGCCCTGAAAATCCACCAAATTAAATCACGCGCTAGAATGCTTTGTTTAAAAGCCGTTCGTCGTCAAAACCCTAGCCCTAACCCTTTCTGACCGACACCGAACTCGACCGCTGTCCCATCCCGTACCGCTCGGCGGCCGACGACCACGCGCGACCACTTTTCCGCAATCAGCGCCGACGCAATCCCTTTCTCCTCGCACAGCGCGCGAATGTCGCGCGCGTGGCCGACCGGCCGCGGTCGCCGCCGCGATCGGCGCCGACGCGCCCCCTCTCTCCCTCTCCTTCTTCTTTTTCCCTTTTCCCATTTCTTTTCTTTTCTTTTTACCCCAATCTCTCTTTCTCTTTCTTTCTTTCTTTCTTTCTTTTCCTTTCTTTCCCTTTTTCCTTTTTTTTCTCTTCCCTTCTTTCTTCTTTCCCCCTCTTCCCTTCTCCCTCTCCTTTCCCTGCCGCGTGCCCGAGCACTGGCCGGCCGTGCGCCTGCTCTGCCCGGCCGCGCCGCGACGCACGCGCACGCGCAACGCGTGGCCGTGCGCCGCGCCGCGCCGCGCCGTCCGTCGCTCGCGCCTCGCCGCGCCGTGTGCGCACGCGCGCGCTCTGTTCCGCGCGTGCCGCGCCGCCCGCCGCTGGCACTCCGCCCCGCCGCGCGCGCCATCGTTTCTCTACCCCTGAGCCAGCACAGCCCCCACGTATGACACCTCGGCGCCTCGCCACCGCCGCACCACGACAGCCGCGAGCGGCCGAACGCCATTAATGGCGTCCGCCAGCTCGGGGGCCGGCCACCGCACGGCCCCGCCCCTCCACCGCCTCGAGCGCCTATAAATAGGGCCGAGGGGCACCCCGGCACCCCCACGACCGCCACCGCACACCCAGCCCTCCGCCTTCCCAAGCCCAGCACCGCCGCCGCACCCCGCACTGCCGCCGCCCGCTGCCCTCCGTCGCCCCGCCCCCTCGCCGCGTCCCGAGCCAAAGTGAGTAGGGGAATCAAGTCCCCTTGCCTCCCCCTCCCTTTTCCCCCAACCCCCGGGTCGCCGTCGGGCCCTGGCCGCCGGGATTTGGCCGGCGCAGGAGCCCTGCCCCCCTCCTCTGTTTCCCGTGGGGAGAGGAGGAAGAAGGGGCAGATTTGCCCTTAGGCCCCTCCCTTCCCCTCTATCTAGTTAAAGGCCCCTCCACCCTTTTGACCCCTTTGCAAAAAGAACCTCTTCCTTTTGCCATTTCCCAAACTAGACCCCTCCACTATATAAACTTATTCCCAAATAGGCCCCCCACACTTCCTGTTGTGACCCCAATGTTTCTAGGATTCACAAACAAGCCCCTCTCTTTTCAGAAAACTTACAAATGAGCCCCTGGGCCCCTGTTTAACCCCTGAACCCCTCTTTACCTCGTCATTTTATGTGCGAAACGATCTCCGATCGACCCGAAACTTTACCACGCCCTTTCTAGTATAGTTCTAGCCATGCCATTAAGAAACCACCTAAAAATATTACCCCTAACTCCGTAACTAAATTATTTCCGATTCAAGCTCAACGATGAAAGCCCGAGGGACAGTGCTTCGATCAGGACCTTCCGCAGGGGTTTGATGATGGCAAGTTCAATCCCGCCCTTTGATGCATGCTTCTGTCCTAGTTTTTATAAACACAACCCAGTGGCCTGTTTTATAAAATTGCATGGTTTTGCTTGCTGAAAACATGGTAGGATAGCCACCCTTGTTTGTGATAACCATACCTTGACCACCTGGTTTTATAAAGAAAATGTGTGTGTATGGGAAGGGATAAAATGTGGTTTTGAAAGATGAGTCAGACGGGATGGATGGCATTTCTGTGTGATTTGCCGATTGGTGTGCTCGTACCTGTGTGGTAGAACAAGGAAGGGAGATATCCATCTTGTCACCCCTAAGGACCGAGTTGATGTGTCATCTCACCTAGCTTCCTGTCATGCAAACCACTTGACCGTTGTATGGGCAACGGCTTAGCATAAATCCCACTAGTTAGTCTGATAGCCATCAGGAGAGCTGAGAGCAACGGGTGATCAAGGAGAAGGGATAAGCTCTGTGTGACTTATGCCCGGTTAAACCTCGGGGGTAGGTCGAATGACCCCTTGATGGATCCCGTGGTGGCTAGTCAGGTCTAGCTAAGGTGGGTAATGGCTTTGTTGGGATCTGCACCGACACTAAGGTGATCGTGCTGTGGTACCCCACCTGTGGGTAAAGGTGCACACCTCTGCAGAGTTAAAATCTATTCGAATAGCCGTGCCCACGGTATTGGGCAAGTTATGGTGTGGTCACATAACTAGTGTTTCTCTCTGGGAAAGATTGGGCTGGCGTGAGTTGTTTGGAAAGTGTCCGGCAGTTGTGCCGTGTGCTATGGCGGACGGGGAGTCCGGTAGCAGTTTAAAACTTGGATCCTATGTGGATCAACACCGTGTGCTCCTTGGTACTAGAAAACTCGTTTTAAAAATGTTTTTAAAACGAACCTCTGCATATAACCGAGTTTTCCGCAAATGAACCATAACCTTATCCTTGGATTGTCCTGTGCATTAATTTCTGCTATACCCCCCCCCCCCGTGGGTGTGATTGGACTTGCTGAGTACGTTTGTAGTCACCCCATTCTTACTTTTACAGTGGTAGACCCAGACTACGTCCCCGAAGACATCGAGTAGGGTTTCGTCCTGCACCCAGTCTTGCCTGTGGTTAAGGCCACCGTTTGAGTTCCGCATGGCGCAAGACTCTGATGATCCTCTCTTCGTAGCTAGTGTAGTAGTGTGGGTTTTAGTTGTAATCCTAGCGATAGTGGCGCTTCACTGCCCATTACCGCGTAGAGTTGTACGATGATGTACCATCTGATGTAATAAAAGTGTTATCAGCCTCCTGGGACTGATAAAGCAACACTTTTAAGTCTTCCCTGATGGGGGGACGCTTCAGACAGCTTGAGGATGAGAAAATAAAGGAGATCAGAGAGCTCATGAAGGAAGGCAAAGCCCCAGACTTCACAGAAGATACTCAAGGAACAGTTTGGTTCAATAAAAGGATTTGTGTGCCTGAAATAGAGTCAATCAGAAAAATGATACTAAGGGAAGCTCATGATTTAGCTTACTCTATTCATCCAGGAAGTACCAAAATGTACTAGGACTTGAAACAATTGTATTGATGGTATGGCATGAAGAGAGGCGTGGCATCGTATGTGGCTTTGTGTGATATTTGTCAGATAGTCAAGGTAGAACACCAGAGGCCAGCAGGTCTACTTCAGCCATTGCAGATTCCGATATGGAAGTGGGAAGAAATCAGTATGGATTTTATTGTGGGATTGCCTCGCATTCGGGCTGGATATGATTCTATATGGGTAATTGTGGATCCTTTGACTAAAATAGCTCATTTTATTCCTGTGAAGACTACTTATTCTAGTGCCAGGCTAGTAGAGTTGTATATGTCTAGAATTGTGTATTTACATGGTGTTTCTAACAAGATAGTCTCAAATAGAGATCAGTTCACTTCTCGCTTTTGGCAAAAATTACATGAGAATATGGATACACGATCCAATTTCAGTTCAGCTTATCAACCTCAGACTGATGGTCCGACAGAAAGAACCAATCAGATTTTGGAGGACATGTTGAGAGCTTGTGCCTTGAAGTATGGAACTAGTTGGGACAAGAGTCGGCCATATGCTGAGTTCCCGTACAACAATAGCTTCCAAGCTAGTCTAAAGATGTTGCCCTTTGAGGCTTTGTATGGCAGAAAGTGCAGAACACCTTTACATTGGAGTGAAACTGGTGAAAGTCAAGTGTTTGGGCCAGAAATTCTAAAAGAAGCAGAACAGCAAGTTCAGGTCATTAGAGAGAACCTAAGGACAGTCCGATCCAGGCAAAAGAGTTATGCAGACACCAGACGCAGAGAATTGGAATTTGAGGTTGGTGACTATGTCTATTTGAAGGTCTCGCCAATTCAATGTCTTCGTAGGTCCAACGTCAAGGGAAAGCTGTCACCCAGGTACATTGGGCCATTTTATATACTCAAGAGAAGAGGTGAGGTAGCATATAAGTTGGAGTTGCCAGCTCGACTCTCAGATGTGCATGATGTGTTTCATATCTCTTAGTTGAAGAAGTGTTTGCGAGTGCCTGAACATTGGATGAACTCGATGTGCAGGATGATCTAACTTATATGGAGTACCCAACAGCAGAAAGAGTTACCAGGAATAAGTTCATCAAGATGTGCAAGGTTCAGTGGAGTCATCACTCAGGAGATGAGGCAACTTGGGAACGAGAGGATGAATTGAAGGCCAAATTCTCCCAACTCTTCTCAAACCCATCCGAATCTCGAGGAAGAGATTCACTTTAAGGAGGGTAGGTTTGTAACACCCTAAAAGTTACCTTTGAAAGTATTTAGCTTAGTTCTACAATTTTCAGGCTTCAATAGGATTAATTTTGGGAATATCTAAAACTCCATAGGCTCAAACTTGAATTGTTGCATACATGCTGGTGCATATCCTATTTTTGTTTGATTGTGTTGTGTTCCAAAAGCTGTCCCGCATCCACGTGTCGCCACCGCCCAAGCTTGGTGACCTCCGCCGCCGTCGTCGACCCTCTCTGCTGCTGCCCCACGGCTCACGCTGTCGCCACTGTTAGCTTCGTGGTAAGCTGCGGGTGCTCCCCGACCCTCTTCTCTCCTCCTCCGGCTGCGTGCCGCGCGCTCCTGCACTCGCCGGAGTCACGCCGCGGCCGTCAAGGGGCCACCCCAGTTTCCCCAAGCCCCTGCGCTGCTCCCTCACTCCCAGACCAAACTGCACAATTTTTTGTGCACCGAAGCGCTTGACCAGCGCTCTCCGGCGAAACCCCCCCCCCCCGGCCTGCCGCGTAGATTGACTAGTGTGTCTGCCGCCGCCTAGCAACCCACCTGCCCGATCCGACGGCGTAGAACCGATCTCCTCCGGTCAAACCGGAGGGCACCGGTCAGCTCCCGTTAGGTTTGCAAAGAGGCCCCTATCTTTTGCTAAAATCAACCCGCGGTCCGTGGCTACTCAAAAATAATTCAGTTTTGGTACCGTTTCTTCTAGAAAACTCCCTAAACTCTTTCAAAATAGTACCTGCCATCCTTTAGGTGTGTTTCATCATGTTATCCCTTAGTTTTTTTATAAAATTATGTTTTAGCACTTAGTTCCATTCTGTTTAGCCCTTTTAGTTAGTTTTTTTCGCAGTTAAGACCCTGTTGAGCCGTTTATAGCGTACCTTTTACGTTTTAAATCCGTGTTAAGTGTTCTTAGTATCATTTTGATTGTTGTAACGTGTAAAAGTAATTTTCAAGCCTTTTACCTCTATTTAGCAGTGATTGGTGTACTGTTTTAGTTTGTTTTCATTTGTTTACTTGTACGTGCTTGTGTTGCTATTGTTTGATCGTGATGAGTAGACGAGGAGCAGTTCGAGGAGTTTCAAGAGCAACGATTTGAGGAGTTTGAGCAGCAGCAAGTGATTGAGGAAGCAAGTATATTCCTTGATCATATTGGGTCCTAACAACGTTTAATTCTTTACGCTTGCATGCATTAATTTGACGGGTTCCTATTTATCCGTATTGTTTATCCATGTCCATGAAAGCTGGGTTATATTTATAAATGGTTGGGTAATATGCTTAGTTGCTAACAATGGTTATGGGTGGTTTATGAAAATAATATTCGACACATGTTTCACTTCTTTTGGAACCACTGTGATGAATTGATTATGATAATTAATTTAAACCATAGAGCGACCATCCGAGAAAACAGTGCAACCACATGATATATATGGCTCTGGTCTTAACTAAGTAGTTAGATGTCTCTAGCTTGTTAGTGGGTTACCGAAAGGCGCATGGGGGGCCTATGATGAGGTGTTCGCTGGCTGCCAAGGGTGTACTCTTTTGTTTGTTTTTTGTCACGCCTTGGAGGAGATTCACTCACGCAGCTGCTGAAACCTTAGCGAGCTACTGACTTGTTAGGGAGTCTTTGGAAAGGCATCATAGTGATTCCCTGCAACTCACCTCGGAAGTGTTTAAGGGCCTTGCAAACTCGGGCATCAAGGGACACACGACTTATGGGCAAAGTGTGCAACCTCTGCAGAATATAAAACTGATATATCAGCCATGCTCACAGTCAAGAGCGGCTCGAACTCTCGCATGACTTAATTAAACTGTTTTTTGTTTCAAATCGGTTAATTATTTGTTCCAGGCTTTGTTTATTACTCAATTATCTTTTATTTCATAAATGTGGCAGTATTCATTCATGCCATGGTAAATAGATTGTTAATGTTCAACTATTTATTTAAAATGCCTACCACTTTATCCAGCCAATCTTTATCCTTGTTATAGCCTTGCATGCATTATTTTTTCAATATACTTGTTGAGTACCAACTATAAGTGTATTTACACTTGTTAAATCAACACTGCTCAGAACAAGGTCAGTTTGAGGAGTTTTCAGAGGATATTCAGGAGTTCTAGGTGTACGTGCCCCCAGTCAGCTACCTATGGAGTTTGGTCGTTCCGTTGCTAGAATAAATATGAACTGAATGTTTATTTATTTATATTCGTGACTCTGATTTGGTTTGTAATAAATAACTACGCTACTTATTATATTGCTTCTGTTATTCACTATTGTCGTTGTATGCTTGTAATTTTGATCCTAGTACATATATAATTCGTCGCTCGATTTATTACTTTAAAATCGGGCATGACAGCCAGGCAGCATCTCTAGACTTTCTACATGTGAAGCAAAGAACCAATGAGAGAAAAAGCTGAAGCCAAACGGTCCTAACTTCCAACACCTCATTTGTACCCGTTTTGTTTCTTTAATCACATTGAAACTGTGCCTACATGGAAAGCTGACACTGGAACACTAAACTAAACAAAGCATTGGCTAGTGCTTTACCCACAGGATCGGATGTGAGCAGCTCCACTAAGCCTGCAAGAATTTGCAAGCTGATTAGTAGGACGCCATTAATAATGCAGTATTTCTGTACTTTTGACTGAATTATTGCAACCCCCCATCCAACTGATATAGAATGGTTAGAGAATCAAAATTCTTAATCATTAAAAACATTAATCAAAAACTAAAATCCTGATGGTAAATCAAAATTGCTTTATTTTCCCGAAATTGGTTCAAAAAAGAAATCGAGCCATACACTACAACAAAACATGCATGTAGAGACACTATTTTTGGCTTCTAGAGATATTTTATGTTGTCTCTACATAATCGTAGAGTCATTTTTCACTATGTCGTAGAGGTGCCACGCACTACAACTAGTGTCTTTTTGATAGAAGAGACACTTTGTTAATTGTCTCTATGTGCTATAAGACGACAACTTGTAATGACACACTATTATGTTTCTACCCTCTAGGTGCACTAATAAATATTAAAACATATGGATGGAGCTTTGGAGCTTTGAACTCAAGACCTCCTCAGCTTGCTAGCCATCTTAATTTTACAGCAATTGTTACACATATACTTAGTATAATTCTTATAAGTATTCCATAATGCACCTCAATGATCTAAATAGTGCCTCAAGATTAAAAGGAATGACTCAAATTATGCCTTTATGGGGTTAAGGTTAAAAATTAAAGTGTCTCAAACTTGCCCCTAATAATTTATATTTACATTTTACGAAATAACTTAAAAAATATCTCTATGATTTAAAATGTCTCAAATAGTGTCTCAATACATGTGACACTTTCTAAAGTGCCACAAAAAGTGTCTTTACAATACATTATGGTATATTTATAAAGACAAATTATAAAATCTTTATAAGAAAAAAGTGTCTCTACATTAGATTTGTTGTAGTGCTATATATGCCACTAAAAGTTGTTAGTTCAGTACAGGGAGCAGCACCTGTTGATATTGTTGGAATCCAGGCAGCACGCCGTGTCTGTAACACACTAAACTACTCACTCCAAAATTTTAGTCACAGAAATATTCTCTGGTATCTTTATTTTTGCCCTAACTCCTGTTCCAACTTTACTCAAAAAAAACTACAGTTCCAACTTTTATGCTCTGCTGAGAGGATTTGCGCATATCATGCTTCTGCCAGCTGTGTCAGTCCCTTTAATTAAGAATATGTACGCATACAACTAGTGCGCCGCTTTCGGTTTAACTTTAATTGCATTAGAAGAGATTATTACTAGGTAAACAAAATCTTGTTGATTTTTTTTGTTCATTGTGGGCATCTAACGGTCAATGCAACACATATATGAGATATGGTCCTCGTTCTTTGGTGCTTAATTCGTGACTTGTGTGAGATCATGTTGTATAGCAAAGTTGGCTAGTCCCTCCCCTTTTAAGAGCACGACCTGAAGTTGCTTCTATAGTGGAGGCTACCACTCCTTCGGTATATACCACTTGTACATTTAGTAACGGTGGAAATACCTATTTTACCACTGAAGCTTTTGGTTGTTCTGGTACTAGGCCAAGGACCTGCCTTAGCTGATCCAAACAACTTAGCGGGTGTTTGGATCAGCTACAAATTATGAAAATCAGCTAAAAAGTCTGTACTATATATATATATATATCTCCAAATATCCTAAATTTTTATGCAGATTATAGAATCCAACTACCCAGATTCTTATAATCCCACTATCTGCCTCCACCCAGCTATTTTGAGATTATAGACACAACTAACTCTCCAGCTACCTTATAATCAAGTGATCCAAACAATTCAACTATTTATAATCTAGATGACGGGTCCTGGGACCCGGGATTCCCAGCGGGCCCACTTCTCGCTGACCAGCTCAAGGCCGCACTTGAGACAAGCGCCCGTCTATACAGGCGACAATTTCATCTGAGCCGCCTCGGCCCACAACCTCGACTGACAACTCGGTCGGGATGGCCAAGGCCCATGTCCCCGACCGAGAGAGCGACCAGAGGACAGGTCCGTACCAAGGTTCTGACCGAGGACTCCGGCTGGGCTCCGCCCTGCACGTGCCCACCTCCCCGACTGGCAGACCGGTCGGGAGGCCAGACCCGGCGTACCAGTGGACCCCAGGAGTAGGTGCGGAGGATAAGAATGTGGGTCAACTTATCGTACAGGGCAAACCACTCACTCGACAGGGGTTACAGTCCTCTCTGCTGTGGCAACAGGCTGCCACTATTCTATTTGCTCGTCCTCGCAATGGGACCGGACGCAACTGTAAGCATCTAGGCCCTTAAGGTATGTTTCGGTGATTAATGACAACCATTATTGTGACTAATGAGTTTGTGCAGCATTATAGATCATTATTGCTCATTTGGTTATATGTCAAAAGAGGCCCCTAATTTTCATTATTCAAAAAGGCGATCTCGGCATTCAACTCTATAATGTGTCAAGACTAAGGATCTTTCTAGTCCTAAGTGTCATAAGGTTGAGAAGGACACTTAGGTTAGTATAGGTTTTATAGTTTTGTAGTGATCGCACTATTAAGAGGGGTTTAGGCTTAGTAACTTGAGCATGGACTTGGTCATTTGAAAATGGATGCACACAATGGTCACTCAGGTTTCTAGAAGCTCAAATAAGTGGTTCTCAACTTATATCTCAAGAATATTTGGATTTCATTCAAGACTCAAGTCAGAAAAGGCAAATTCAGAAAAATCCTTATCACCGGATTAACCGACGTCTAAAGTTTTCTATACGTCGGTTAAACGAGGTCACCAGGTCTGGACAAGTCAATACACCGGTTAAACCGACGTTATTTGAAATTGGACGTCGGTGCAGTTGTCCAGAGACTCGGTTTTCAGTTGATCATTGGACAAATAGACTCACCGGTTAAACCGACGCTATTTGAAATTTGACGTCGGTGCAGTTGTCCAGTGACTTGGTATTTCTGTTGATCAATGGATGATTACACTCACCGGTTAAACCGATGCAACGACGGTTAATCTGCCCAAGCTGTAACGGCTAGTTTTCAGAAGTGGCAGTTTACATTCACCGGTTAAACCGACGATGACTATTGGAGGGACGTCGGATTAACCGGCGCTACGCAGTTTTTCTGGCAGCTTTTTCTCCAACGGCTCTATTCGTGTGAGCTGCCCATATATACCCCTCCAATGGGTCATTCTACTACTCTTGACACCAGGCAACATCCAAACACAAATACTATAGTCAAGAGCCACCTTGAGCTTCAACATTTCATACACTTGTTCATTCAATCATTCAAGAAGCAAGATTAAGGACTTGAGTAGAGAGAAGCTAGTGTGCATCCATTCTTTGTGATTGGTTCTTGCTCAAGTGAAGGCCTTAGCTTGTTACTCTTGGTGATTGGCATCACCTAGGCGATCTTGGTGATCGAGGTGATTCTCGCGGAGCTTGCCAAGGATTGTGGAAGCCCGGAGAAGAGATTTGTACGTGGCTTGATCTCCACCACACCGGGATGGTGAACGGAGACTCTTAGTGAGCGCCCTCGTCTTGGTGACTTGGGAGGTGACAATACTCTTTGTGAGTGTCACAACGTGGATTAGGGGTGTGTGCCAACACATCGATACCACGGAAAAAATCCGGTTGTCCCTTGTCCATTTTACTTACTCAAGCATTATCTTTCATGCAATTTATTCATGTGCTTGATTTAGGGATCACTAGTTAGCTCTACCTTGCTAGGCTTTATCTCTTTTCATCTTAACTAGCTTGTGTAGGTTGTCTAGTTATCCGGTTGGTGAATTGGAGCCTTTCTAGTTCTTGCATAGGTTAAGGTTGTTTTATCTTGTTTTAGAAATTGAAAAAGGCCCAATTCACCCCCCCTCTTGGTCCATCGATCCTTTCAATTGGTATCAGAGCCTCGTTGCTCTTTTGGATCATTAGGCTTCACCGCCTAGAGCTATGGCCAAGATGGGTGGTTCGCCGCCTCACTTCGAGGGCAAGAACTTTGCCTATTGGAAAGTTCGCATGGCCGCATACCTTGATGCGATTGCCCCCGAAGTATGGTTGGCAACTAAAGTCGGATTCACCGGAGAACCCACCCCCGACCAATTAAAATGGAATGCTAGAGCTAGAAATGCAATTTTCGAAGCTATTAGTGAGGAGGTCTTTGCTAGAGTAAATGGCATGGACCTAGCAAGTGATATTTGGAAGGAGCTCATTGAAATACATGAAGGTTCCACCAAAGTTCGTGAACAAAAATATCACTTGTTTAGAGCTAAGTATGATTCCTTCAAAATGCTAGCTCATGAAAATTGCAATGATATGTATTCTCGCTTGAATGTCATTGTCAAGGACATTAATGCACTTGAAATATCCAAAATTGACAGTGCATCCATCAACCGCAAGATCCTCATGCTACTTCCGAAGCCCAAGTACAACATTATCAATGCTATGCTTCAAAAGGAGGATCTCGCCGCAATGGAAGTTGGAGAACTTGTGGGCGAAATTCGCGCTCATGAAATGAGTATTCTTGGTATGACCGAAGAGCCAACATCAAGCAAGTCAATTGCTCTAAAGACCAAGACAAACAAATCCCGCAAGCTCAAGATGGTCAAACAAGACTCAAGCTCAAGCAATGAAGAAGATGATCATCATGAGAGCTCATCCGATGTTGAAGATGATGGAGAACTTGCTCTCATGATGAGAAAGTTCACACGCTTGAATGAGAAGATCAATAAGAAGGGCTTCAACTTTGACTCCAAGAAGGGAATGTTCCGGCCAATGGATGTCAAGAACAAGATTTGTTACAATTGTGGCGAAAAAGGACACATCCGTCCAAATTGTCCCAAGCCGGACAAAAGAAGCAAGGACAACAAGAGTAAGCATCGCCATGATTCAAGCGATGATGAAGAAGAGGAGAGGAAGAACAAAAACAAGAGATTTGGGAAGAAGAAGACCCATGACAAGAAGACCAAGCTCTTCCCAAAGAAGAAAGGGCACACCAAGAAGAGTTTCTTGGTGGAGAAACAAGAATGGGTGACCGATGTCTCATCAAGCGAAGACTCAAGTGATGAAGAAGACATTGTCACCATCGCCCTCACCAATGAAGAACCATCTCTACCTCCGCCTCCTATGTGCCTCATGGCAAAAGGTAACACCAAGGTATGTGAGGTAGATAGTGATGATGATAGTGATGAAGAGCTTGATCCAAATGAATTTACTAACCTCATCAATGAGTATACATCCGTCATCAAGAGGGAAAAGGGCAAAGTTAAAGTTCTTGAGAGCACTCATGCCAAGTTAGAGCTTGCCCACTCCGACTTACTTAGTAAGTACAATGACTTGCTCAAAAAGCACAATGAGTCACTTGTACTTGCTAAGCAAGTTGAAGAGAGCCACAAAAAGCTCAAACAAGAGCATAGGGAGTTGGCTCACAAGTATTAAGAACTTGAATTTGCTTATGAAGTAATTGACCCAAGTCTTGAGAAAGTTGTTCTTGAAAAGGTCAATGCTTCTACCTCATGTGATGACCTACTCATTGATGCATATGCCACTAATGTTGTGCCCAAGCCTGCCTCTTCTAGGGAAAAGGAATTGATGGATCAAGTGGCAAGCCTCAAGAGTAGTGTGGAGAAACTCTCAAGGGGAGAATACATCCACAAGGAGATTCTCTTTAACAATGCCCGTGACTATGGTAAGAGAGGTCTTGGTTCATTTCCGGAGCCAAACATGGCTACAACTCCTTCTCCGGAGATCAAGACAAGCTTCATCAAGGAAGTTGGTTCATATTGCCAACATTGCCAAGTCACCGGGCACCACACTAGGGAGTGCACTTTACCATCACGTCCTCTTCCTAAATTACCCAAGAATTACTCATCAATGTTTCAAAATAATCATTTCCTCTTGAGTAAAGTAAAGGGCAAGGTGAAGGCCAAGTTCATTGGCAAAATTGCTAAGGAGTCGAAGAAGAATCTCCCCAAGCAACTTTGGGTCCCAAAAGCTCTTGTCACACATGTGCAAGGCCCAAAGCTTGTTTGGGTTCCGAAAACTCAAAAATAAATTCTCATGTGTGTAGGTGAACTACAAAGCCGGTGGAAAACATTGGGTACTTGATAGCGGTTGCTCTCAACACATGACCGGCAATGATAGCATGTTCACCTCACTTGAAGACCCCGGCGATCATGAACATGTCACCTATGGTGATAACTCTAAAGGGAAAGTCTTAGGTTTGGGTAGAATTGCAATCTCAAAAGATTTATCCATTTCAAATGTTTTGTTTGTAGAAGCACTTAGTTTTAACCTCATTTCTATTGCACAATTATGTGATCTTGGACTAACGTGTGCCTTTGACAAGAATGGTGTTGTAGTGACTCATGAAAAAGACAAGTCATTGGTATTCACGGGGTTTAGGCATGGCAATATCTATTTGGTGGATTTCTCTTCAAAGCAAACAAGCACCATGACTTGCCTCTTCACCAAGTCGTCTCTTGGGTGGCTTTGGCATAGAAGAATTGCTCATATTGGCATGAGCAACCTCAAGAAAGCCCACAAGAGGGGGATGATCACCGGCATAAAGGACGTCACTTTTGACAAGAACAAGCTATGCAAAGCGTGTCAAGCCGGGAAGCAAGTTGCAACTCATCACCCTATCAAGACGATGTTGTCTACCTCCAAGCCGCTCGAGCTACTACATATGGATCTCTTTGGTCCAACTTCATATAAGAGCATTGGTGGTAACCTCTATTGCCTAGTAATTGTTGATGATTTTTCACGTTACACTTGGGTCATGTTTTTAGGCGATAAGGGTGAAACTCCGGAAATCTTCAAGACATTTGCAAGAAAAGCTCAAAGGGAATATAATTCCCCAATCGTGAAGATTCGGAGTGACAACGGCACCGAGTTCAAAAATATGAAGATTGAAGAATGGTGCGATGAAGAAGGAGTCAAACATGAGTTTTCCGCCACCTACACGCCCCAACAAAATGGTGTGGTGGAAAGAAAGAACAAGACACTCATCACCCTAGCAAGAGCAATGTTGGATGATTATGGCACGTCCGAGAAGTTTTGGGCGGAAGCAATCAACACGGCGTGTCATGCATCCAACCGTGTGTATCCTCACCGACTCCTCAAGAAAACTCCGTACGAGCTCATCACCGGGAGGAAACCAAATATATCATACTTTCGAGTCTTTGGTTGCAAATGCTTCATTTATAAGAAGAAAAGGCTCGGTAAGTTTGAAAGTAGATGTGACGAAGGTTTCTTTCTTGGTTATGCATCAAACTCCAAAGCATATAGAGTATTCA
Source organism: Panicum hallii (assembly GCF_002211085.1). Lineage (NCBI taxonomy): Eukaryota > Viridiplantae > Streptophyta > Magnoliopsida > Poales > Poaceae > Panicum > Panicum hallii. The sequence goes on from NC_038043.1 coordinate 13,930,993, forward strand.
ATCAAACCTCCGGGTTAGTTGAAGAAACATGTGATGTGGAGTTTGATGAATCTAATGGCTCCCAAGAGGAGGTTGTTGGCTATGAAAATGTAGGGGATGAAGAGATTGAAGAAGCCTTGAAAAGATGTCCATTGGGGATATCAAGCCGGAAGAGGTGCATGAAGGCAATGATCAAGGGGGAGGACCTTCCTCATCTACACCAAGCACCTCCATGGCACCCCTAGTGGATGAAGATCAAGATAAAGTTGATCCACTACCTCAAGAAAATGTGTCAACGCCAACACCCCAAGTCCAAGAACAAGAAGAGCAAAATGTTCCACCACATGCACAAGTCACTCATGATCCACCCCAACAAGCATCCACGCAAATACCGCTAGTGAAGCATGGTCGCATCTCCAAGGATCATCCAATTGGTCAAATCATTGGTAGTCCTTCCAAAGGAGTAAGAACTCGTTCTAAGCATGCTTCATTTTGCGAACATCACTCGTTTGTTTCTTGTATTGAACCCACTAGCATAGAGGAAGCCTTGAGGACTCGGATTGGGTGATGGCCATGCAAGAAGAGTTGAACAATTTCACCCGCAATGAAGTTTGGGTCCTCGAAGCTCCTCCGAAAGACAAGAACATCATCGGCACAAAGTGGGTCTTTCGAAACAAGCAAGATGAACATGGGGTGGTGGTACGCAACAAAGCAAGACTTGTGGCAAAAGGGTTTTCTCAAGTCGAAGGTTTGGATTTGGTGAAACTTTTGCTCCGGTCGCAAGACTTGAAGCTATCCGCATCCTTCTTGCTTACTCTTCACATCATAATATTAAGTTATATCAAATGGATGTGAAAAGTGCGTTCTTAAATGGCTTTATTAACGAACTTGTTTATGTTGAGCAACCTCCCGGGTTTGAAGATCCGAGGAATCCTAATTATGTTTATAGGTTGCACAAGGCACTCTATGGGCTCAAACAAGCTCCAAGGGCTTGGTATGAGAGGCTTCGTGACTTCCTAATCATGCAAGGCTTCAAGATCGGGAGGGTGGACACCACTTTGTTCACAAAAGACGTCAACGGGGACCTTTTCATTTGTCAAATTTATGTTGACGATATTATCTTTGGCTCAACTAATGATTTACTAAGCCATGAGTTTGCTACCATGATGTCTAGGGAATTCGAGATGTCCATGATTGGCGAATTGACCTTCTTCCTTGGTTTTCAAGTCAAACAAATGAAGGAAGGGACATTCATTTATCAAGAAAAATATACTAAAGATATCTTGAAGAAGTTCAAGATGGATGAATGTAAGCCAATCAAGACACCCATGGCAACCAATGGGCATCTCGACTTGGATGTGGACGGTAAACCTGTTGATCAATCCCTCTATCGTTCAATGATAGGGTCTTTGCTTTACCTTACCGCATCTAGGCCCGATATAATGTTTAGCGTGTGCTTGTGTGCCCGTTTCCAAGCTAATCCTAAGGAATCACATCTTTCGGCTGTGAATAGGATCCTTCGGTATCTCAAGCACACTCCTAGCATAGGCTTGTGGTACCCCAAAGGCGCTAGTTTAGATCTCTTGGGATACTCGGATTCGGATTTTGCCGGAAGCCGTGTGATCGCAAGAGTACCTCCGGGGGTTGCCACTTGCTTGGGCGTTCTCTAGTTTCTTGGTCGAGTAAGAAGCAAAATTCCGTGGCTTTGTCCACCGCGGAAGCGGAATATATAGCTGCCGGTGCATGTTGTGCCCAAATTCTATATATGAAGCAAACCCTTTTGGACTTTGGTGTGAAACTAGGAAGAATACCACTCCTTTGTGACAATGAAAGTGCCGTAAAAATTGCCAAGAATCCAGTTCAACACTCTCGCACAAAGCACATTGATATTCGCCATCACTTCTTGCGTGATCACGAAGCTAAGGGGGACATTTCCCTTCAAGGTGTGAGATCCGAGGAGCAATTGGCGGATATTTTCACAAAACCTTTAGACGAGAGTACCTTTGTTAGGCTAAGAAATGAGCTTAATGTTTAGATGCGGCAAACGTCATGTAAGTTGCCATGTCATATAGAAAAGTGCATACATATAGGACTCTTGTCTAACCATGGTAAGATAGTGATGAGCAAGGGTTTAGCTAGAGGTGGTGGTCCACTTGTT